>NW_021297130.1:0-8790 GCF_002162155.2 Triticum dicoccoides
TCATGGAGAAGCGGTTGACTTTGTTGTAACATCAGGTTGTTACAATAAGATTTACGACTTAGCGCATCAGCCATGACGTTGGCTTTCCCTGGGGTGTAAGTTATTCCTAAGTCGAAATCTGTGATCAACTCAACCCAACGTCTTTGCCTGAGATTCAAATCCGGTTGGGTGAAGATGTACTTCAGACTTTGGTGATCAGTGAATATTTCGCAACGATTACCAAGAAGGTAATGTCGCCAGGTTTTAAGTGCATAGACTACGGCTGCAAGCTCTAGATCATGAGTAGGATAATTCTCCTCATGTGGGTGCAATTGCCGTGAAGCGTAAGCAATTACGTGTCGATCTTGCATGAGAATGCAACCTAGTCCTTGTCGCGAGGCGTCGCAGTAAATAACAAAGTCCTTAGAGAAGTCTGGCGGTACCAATACGGGAGCAGATGTCAGGCGTCTTTTCAGTTCCTGAAAGCTGTGCTCACATTGTGGAGTCCACTCGAACTTTTTATCTTTCTTGAGGAGTTCGGTTAGAGGTTTAGCAACTTTGGAGAAGTTTTCGACAAAGCGACGACAATAGCTCGCTAAGCCCAGAAAACTCCGAACTTGCTTGACCGATTCAGGTGGAGTCCAATTAAGGACGGCTTGAACTCGCTCAGGGTTAACAGCAATACCTTTACCAGATATTACATGACCCAGATAGGTCACTTCTGACAACCAAAATTCACATTTAGAGAATTTGGCATAAAGACGATGCTCTCGAAGTTTCTTCAGCACTAGCCTTAGATGTTCGGCATGTTCTTCCTCATTCTTGGAGTAGATGAGTATATCATTGAGATAAACCACGACGAATTTTGTCACATCCCTGGTCCTGTTATGCACTAGGCTAGACCTCATGTGAGTATCATGTTTTAATTCAAATGAAATTTGAATTGAGGAATTTTTAAAGCCTCAGAAACCTTCTAAAAATGATCAACATTAAAATCTCCTCAAAGAAGTCCAAGAAAATGTTCCTCTTAGTCTCTGAAAATATTGCAAAGAGGTAAAACTCAAAACAATATTTTTGGTATCTCAGAGTTAATTATTTTGGGCCTTTGAATTAAATAAATAGCTATTTGCATTGGATATATATTTGATATATAAATAATATATGTCCAATAATTACTGGAACATTTTATGTGGTTTGGTATATTTTAGTCCTAGCCACATAACTATTTCCAGGATTTTATAAAATGGTTTAGTGTCTAAAACTAAATCAAAACAAACTACCGAAAATAGAAAACAGAATTAAATAGAAATGAAAGAGAGAGAGAGAAGGACTTATCTGGCGCTCACCCGGTAGCCAGCCGGCCCAGCTCCTGTGCGGCCCAGCCCATCTCCACTTCCCCCCCCTGTCGCCTTCCTTCTCGCGCCAGTAGGCACAGGCGCGTGGCCGACGCACGCCGGCGCACGCCCCGGCCACCTCCTGCTTGCCGCTCCACCTCGACACCCCGGACGCCTCCATGCGTGCCACGCCACCCCCCTGGAACTCCCTCACTCTCCCGAACTCTCCCCCCTCCTCTGCTTCCTCTCTCCCTCACTCGCCCGAACGGAGCCGCCGCCACCGACGAGCTCCCTCGCGGCCACCGCCACCCCCTAGCCTCGCCGATGCGCTCAAAGGCTCCGCCTCGACCCCCTCTTCCTCCCCACCGATCCACGGCCCTCCGGAAGCCCTGGATGCTGCCAGCTTCGCCGTTCCCCTCCTCGGCCACCGCGGATCGCCGCCGTCAAATCCGCCCCCGTCCGGCCTCCCTCAAGCTCGCCGTCCACCTCTACAGGGTCTATGTGAGCTCTCCGTCCGTTTCCCCCTCTCTGTTTCGTCGTTCGCGCGCCGTAGCTAGGTTATCCACCGCGGCCGAGAGCTTCTCGCCGCCGGCCATGGCGTGGCCGTGGCCACAGCCACCGCAGCTCGCTCCCGAGCCCACCGTCGTGCTCACCGCAACCCCAGGAGGCCGCAGCGCCCTTCCGTTTCCCCTCTTGTGCACCGTAGCACCGTTCCCGCCAACGCCCGAGGTCCGGCAGCCGCTGAGCTCGACGCCGGCGAGGATTACGGCCGCCCTAGCTTCTCCCGTTTGCCCTGTTAGATGCGCGCGAGCCTGGGCATTCCGTAGATGCCCTCCGCCGGCCATTTGGTCGCCGGAGCAAGAAACCCGAAGGCCTCCGCCGCCTCGGCCTCGCCGGCGACTCAACGCCGGCGGGATTGAGTCGTTTGACCAGGGGTTTGACCTCCCCTGGGTCTATGACAGGTGGGCCCCCGCCATCAGGTGATTAGTTTAAGCTAATCACCACCTAAGCTAACCCCCTGACACTGACATGTGGGCCCTAGTGCCCCTAATCTTTAATTAAACTAAACTAACCCCCCCGTCTAACCTGTGTCACTGACGTGTGGCCCCCACACGTCAGGTTTGACTCTGGGCGACCCAGTTGACCTGCTGACCTCAGCCTTACGCCATGCTGACGCAATATTCCTTTTCTGGAATTTAGTTCATTTTATAAATATTCAGGAAATTCCAGAAATTTGTAAAAACTTCTAAAAATCATAGAAATTCAACCGTAACTCCAAATTAGATAATTTATATATGAAAAATTATCAGAAAAATTCAAGGAATCCATCTGTACCATTTTCATGCATGTTAGAACAACTTATAGCTGCTGTTTAGCACAAATCAATTAAATGGCATTTGAATAATCACATATGGAGTTTGAATTTGAATCTTGTATTCAAACCAACTTCATTTAATCTGTTGCTAGTTGCATTAGCCCAAAACACATTCATTTTGCCATGTCATGATCATGCATCATATTGTGCATTGCATTGATTGTGTTCCCTTCTGTGTTGCCGGTATTTGTCCCCTCTCGATAGACGTGATACCGACGATGTGATCGTTGACACTGATGAAGACTCAATGTTATCTTCAGAAGTGCCAGGCAAGCAAAACCCCCTTGTTCATTCCGATACAATCCTACTCTCTCGCTCCTGCTCTCTTTTACTGCATTAGGACAACACCGATTCATCTGTTACTTGCTGCGGTAGCTGAACCCCTTTATCCTTTGCATGACCTGTCATTGCCACAGTAAATAGATGAAACCCACTAGCATGAGTAGGAGTTGTTTGAGCCCTGATGTGCCTACTCATTCATGCTTGTTTGTCATGCCTGCTACTGCTTATAGTTGAGTCAGGTCTGATTCATCGAGGATGAATCAGAGGTGTGTGAACATGTCCTACTATGTGTGAGCTAAGTGTGTGAACACGATTTGGTAAAAGGTGTCGGTGAGAGGCCATGTAGGAGTACATGGTGGGTTGTCTCATTGAAGCCGTCCTTAGGAACTGAGTTCTGTGTTTGTGATCCATGATTCAGCTACTACCATGCATTGGGCCCTGAAATATGACCCCGCTCGACTTCTTATTCACCCTAGTCCTCTGTCCAGGAGTTGCAAGTAGTTTCTAGTGTTTGTAGCTTACTGGAGGCCGTGGACAGCGCTGACCGTAGGGGTGGGCTGTGATGCGGTAGGTACGTGGCACGGTGTACCGGATGCCCGTTTGGTATCTCGGGAACCCTGTTCACATCGTTTGGGGCTGTGAGCGAAACTCCGGCCGGATCTCCTCATGGATGGAACCCGAATAGGCGATAAACCTGGACTAGAGACTTGAGTGTTTAGGTAGGTCGTGGTCTACACCCACGTCGGCTTTCGCTTGAAGTCTGCCGAGCACATGTCGTGTGCAGACGCTAAGTGGTGGAAACATGTATGAAGAAGTACACCCCTGCAGGGTTAACATCATCTATTCGAATAGCCGTGTCCGTGGTAAAGGACTTCTGGGTTGCTTATATCAGTTCATAGACAAGTGAAAGTGGATACTCTAAAATACGCAAGATAAGCGTGAGTGCTATGGATGGCGTTCTCGTAGGGAGACGGGGGCGGATCCATAGTGGTGTATTGATATGGTGAATATGTGGACTCGTGTGCGCCACCTCAAAAGAGTTACTTGCAGTCGTAGTTCAGGATAGCCACCGAGTCAAAGCTGGCTTGCTGCAGTTAAACCCCACCACCCCTTTGTTGATAATGATGCATATGTAGTTAGATCTGATGTAAGTCTTGCTGGGTACATTTGTACTCACGTTTGCCTATTTTATGTTTTTGCAGAGAGACTTCGGTCTCACTAGTAGTTTCGCGTGGACTTCGACGTTTAGCTTGATACCTCAGCTACGATCTTGTGCCCTCGGCAGGATCTGATAGATAGTCAGGCTTCTCAGCCTTTTTCATTTATAGATGTCTGTACTCAGACATGATAGCTTCCGCTTGTGCTTTGACTTGTATGCTCTGATTGTTGGGTCATGAGACCCATGTTTGTAATATCTCGCTCCTCGGAGCCTATTGATTAAAATACTTGAGTCGTAGAGTCATTTTGTGATGCCATGTTGTATTGCACATATCGAGCATATTGTGTGTATGTTATTGAAATGCTTGGTATGTGTGGGATCTGACCATCTAGTTGTTTATCTTTAGTAGCCTCTCTTACCGGGAAATGTCTCCTAGTGTTTCACTGAGCCATGGTAGCTTGCTATGCTCCGGAACACTTAGGCTGGCCGGCATGTGTCCTTCTTCGTTCCTGTGTCTGTCCCTTCGGGGAAATGTCACGCGATGAATACCGGAGTCCTGTTAGCCCGCTACAGCCCGGTTCACCGGAGTCCTGCTAGCCCAGTGCTACAGCCTGGATTCACTCGCTGATGACCGACACGTTCGATGCTGGGTCATGGATGCCTGTCCCTGTAAGTCTGTGCCGCTTTGGGTTTACGACTAGCCATGTCAGCCCGGGCTCCTTATCATATGGATGCTAGCAACACTGTCATATACGTGTGCCAAAAGGCGCAAACGGTCCCGGGCAAAGGTAAGGCGACACCCGTGGGAATACCGTGTGTGAGGCCGCAAAGTGATATGAGGTGTTACATGCTAGATCGATGTGGCATTGAGTCGGGGTCCTGACAGCGTTGGTATCAGAGCTTGACTGCCTGTAGGATTACCAAGCCAAACTGGTCGAAGTTGAGTCTAGAAAATTCTTTAGTTATATAAGGGAATTGATTGTGGGATGGAACGTAAGGCTCTTTTTACTCCTTATACCTCATGCCCTTCTGATCTGAGTTATCTTATCTTTCCTGCGGGGATTAAGAACTAGGCTATCTCTTCTTTCTATTAGGATCACGTGTTACTAATCAGTAGACTTATAAGATTGTTGGATTTAAGTCTCAGTTCAGCTCCTACTACTTCCGTATGTTAATTGTTGATCTCGAAACCTTGATATTGTGCTTCTGAGTGGTTATGCCACCATTTTTGTGAATGTCTCAAATCTTTTCTGAGCATTTACAGCCGTTATGCTGTCCGAGTCATCCCAGGTTTCTAAAGAGTCTGATGCATTTGCAAAATCCTTTTTCTCCGGTTTCAATGTCTGTTAGGCCAGGTTAATCACACAAATTGTTGAGCTGAGGTACTCTACTACCTCAACCTTTATGTTGGAGTTATTATTATGACCCTAGGTGTCTCAGGGGATCATCTAGTAATTTAGCCATGATTTGTGTTCCCAGTGTGATGATTCTGGCCTTTATTCTCGGAAGCATCCCGTGATGCTACTTAGTAGTAGGTATTCTACTCCTGGGTTCTGAACCCGAGATTCACTCTACCTACTTCATGTTGATAGTAATTGCTAGTGCCTTTAGGATATTAGTAACCTTTGCGATAGTCCTTGAAGTCCGTGGTATCTTCTTCTTCCAAATACCATGAACTACTTATGGCAGATGTTTATTGGATCAAAAAAAATCACAATTAGAGTACTCTTGAGGAGTTCTCCATTCATAAATCGTGACTCTGCCAGTTCTACCTTTCTGCATGGGTTATCCGGAAGAAATATGTTGAACTTGGTTCGACATACTAATCTATGCATCCACAACTCAGAAAAATTATATGTTCCTTTGAGATGTTCTCTTTAGTTGCATTCTGACCCTCGTCTATCAATTGATAGTCAAGAGTATGTGTGCGTTCGTTTATCGATGCCTATTACTCTTGTGGTCCGTCAAGCCATTCTATCGCGGAATGACTAGGAGAAACAAACTCCAGTACCTCTTCCATATCTAGGATTGGGTCAAAACAATTGTACTCCGCAGATCAAAATGCCAATCCAGCTTTTGCTCTGTTCTACCTTGGAGTATTACCATCTTTTATATCGGGATTGTTATAGGAATTGCACACCATCCTATGAACTCTTGGTACAGTGATACTTTTGCCATCATTGTTCATTCCTCGGTTCCTGTGTTATTGTAACCGGAATGCCGACAAATGAATCATGGCGTGTGAAATCAATACTGCTAGCAACTCTGTTGCTTGGTAGTAAATGGACGATAATTTCATCCTTAGCATGTTGGTTATTGAATCATCATCCTAAGGTTGATCTTGCTACCTAGTCCCTATTTCCGATGCACTCCTCGATCAATGAGTTAGGATTGTGTCAAGTCCTCACTCATTTGATCATATCATCTTGCCCTGAAAAGCAAGATTGTTCTCGATCTTAGTAACATATCGGTGGTTCGTGATTTTCCGAATATCTTCTCGGAAGTATTACCAGGTTGTCACCTGACTGCTATGTTGAGCTCGTGATCAAGTCGGGTTCTTGTGAACCACCCTTTCTCCAAGAATCTGTGATGGATATCCCGGAGCTAGTTGGTTAAGCTAGACAACAACTTGGAGAGTTGGAAGATAAAAGCTTGTCTGACTTAGTTCATGTTAAGGGATATCTTTCTGTGTATGTGTGTGTGTTGAAGAAAGATGATATCTTCATTAATTGGTCCTTGTGATCAGTTGTTGGACCTATTGTCTTACCCCATCTATAATTTGAGTATGGGCTATCATCCAATCAGACCAGAACCAACGATATTCGTAATGTTGTCTTACTCGTGGTTGATCCCTCGAGCATACACCATTATATCTTTTGGGTCTGACCAATGCTAACACTTATTCTCTTAACTATGGAATTCCTTTTAAAGGGAAACCCGGAAGAATTGTTGTTGAGCCCATTGACAACATCCTTATCTCCTCCATGATTTTGTTGAACATTAAGCTAGTGTTGGAAACTTTTGAAAGCATTTCTTCATGCTAACTCATGAAGTATTTGTTTGATGAAAGGAGTGACTTCCTCTTATACACGTGCATTTGGTGAAAGTTGCCGCCGTGGATTTGAGAAAGTTAGTTTTGCTTCCTCTGGAATCATCCCAAGTCAGTCATGCATACGTGCGAAGTATTCTGTGGTCTGGAGACTTGCAACCTTCATTCCATATGTGTTCCGAGCACACCAAGCCACTGATTGAGTTGTTCAAAGATAAAGGAGTCTGTCCAAGGTGAACTCTTTGGACTTCCACGCGTGGAGACTTCGATGTCATTAATGATGGTTCCCCACCTGAACTCGGTAGTGTTTTATTATAAGACTACCACGTGGTCATGTTTGTCTGGGACAGCGTGTTCACATGTTTGTAGCAGAACCAGCTCATGTTTTGGAGCTTACTATCGTAGTTCATTCCCCGAGAATCTCGCAGCGTTGTCTCGTTGAATTGTGTTGCAAACTTTCATTTTTCTTCCTAGACTCGATGAGTCTGGAATATCTTGACACCAGCCAGATCTGAATCTCAGGCAGATATGATGGTTTGGAACATTTCCCAAGAACTATAATATCGGTCCCTCGAAAACCGGTAAAGTGGATGTCATGGCCAACACACCCAGCCGGAAGACCTATTATTATAATATCTTGATTGAGGAAGTTGGCCACCTCCCCATAGGGATTTCGTAGGATTTACTCCCTAGTTGCCCCTATGGATTTTGAGATCCCGCAGTCCGACCTTTTACTTGATGTTCTAGATATCAAACCATATCTATGAATGGGTTACGCTAGCACATCAAGGAGAACATTAGAAGCGGAGTGCTAAATGTCTCTCGGTCGATCATCCAGATTTTGTTTCCTTGGCCTCGCCAAGGTGAAATCTAAGAAGGTGTTATCTTCCTTTGCATCGGCATCTTCCACCGGTATTCATCATGGTAGTAAGTTGTGTTGCCAGAATCCTTGACACGGATATTGGTAAAACCTTGATGATTATGGAAATGCTCAAGTTCTTGAGAGCACGCACAAGCGTTAGGTGTTAGCATCGGCACTAGCTAGGTTTGCTCTCAACTTCCTCGGTTATGCTATAACTTCTCAACAGTGGATTCACTCTCTATTGTTGGGTTCTTCCCCAGTTACCAGAATCATTCCCAGCATTTGCATTTTGTTCCTAGCTTGCACCGCCAATGTGCCATTCTACCACGGGTCTCTTCCATTTCCGGTGGTAAGCAAATTCATCCATTACGTTGTCTTCAACAAGGTAATCCACATCATCCAAGTCCGAGTATGCCATTCTACCGACCCCCTCCAAATGATCGCTCGAGAATTGCCTTAGGCTGGTTTAAAGAGTTTCAATGATCTCTGAATCAAAAGTAATTCTTTTTGCCACTTAAGGGGATATCTCTACGAGTCACCTTCCCTAAGGTGTATCGTTATGGTATCATGGCAACTCAACTCCTCGCTACGTTGACAATCGATTACCACCTTCTTAAGCGTGAAATTGTGGTCTACCTAGTGAACCTTCGTCATCTGCTTCACTCCATTCCTATGGATGTGTGCTTCGCCTCTCAGCTCGAGAGATGTTGCTATGTCTCATTCTGTGAGTTAATCCTGAGTTGTTCGACC
>NW_021297131.1:0-1616 GCF_002162155.2 Triticum dicoccoides
AGGGAAGAGTCCTAAAGGGGGAAGGCACCTCCGAGGTGCCTTGGGGAGGATGGACTCCTCCCCATCCTTAGCCGCACCCCTTCCTTGGAGGAGGGGGCAAGGCTGCGCCTCCCCCCTCTCCCTTGGCCCTATATATAGTGGGGAAAAGGAGGAGCAATCATACCCAAGGCCTTTGGTTGCCTCCCTCTCCCTCCCGTGACACATCTCCTCTCCCGTAGGTGCTCGGTGAAGCCCTGCAGGATTGCCACGCTCCTCCATCACCACCACGCCGTTGTGCTGGTGTTGGATGGAGTCTTCCTCAACCTCTCCCTCTCTCCTTGCTGGATCAAGGCGTGGGAGACGTCACCGGGCTGTACGTGTGTTGAACGCGGAGGTGCCGTCCGTTCGGCACTTGATCATCGGTGATCTGAATCACGACGAGTACGACTCCATCAACCCCGTTCAATTGAACGCTTCCGCTTAGCGATCTACAAGGGTATGTAGATGCACTCTCCTTCTACTCGTTGCTGGTCTCTCCATAGATAGATCTTGGTGTTTCGTAGGAAAATTTTGAATTTCTGCTACGTTCCCCGACAGTGGCATCATGAGCTAGGTCTATTGCGTAGTTTCTTTGCACGAGTAGAACACAAAGTAGTTGTGGGCGTTGATGTTGTTCAATATGCTTACCGTTACTAGTCCAATCTTGTTTCGACGGTATTGTGGGATGAAGCGGCCCGGACCGACCTTACACGTACTCTTACGTGAGACAGGTTCCACCGATTGACATGCACTTGGTGCATAAGGTGGCTAGCGGGTGCCAGTCTCTCCCACTTTAGTTGGAATGGATTCGATGAAAAGGGTCCTTATGAAGGGTAAATAGAAATTGGCATATCACGTTGTGGTTTTGCGTAGGTAAGAAACGTTCTTGCTAGAACCCATAGCAGCCACGTAAAACATGCAAACAACAATTAGAGGACGTCTAACTTGTTTTTGCAGGGTATGCTATGTGATGTGATATGGCCAAAAGGATGTGATGAATGATATGTGATGTATGAGATTGATCATGTTCTTGTAATAGGATTCACGACTTGCATGTCGATGAGTATGACAACCGGCAGGAGCCATAGGAGTTGTCTTTGTTTTTTGTATGACCTGCGTGTCATTAAAGAACGCTATGTAAACTACTTTACTTTATTGCTAAACGTGTTAGCCATAGAAGTAGAAGTAGTCGTTGGCGTGACAACTTCATGAAGACACGATGATGGAGATCATGATGATGGAGATCATGGTGTCATGCCGGTGACAAGATGATCATGGAGCCCCGAAGATGAAGATCAAAAGGAGCAAAATGATATTGGCCATATCATGTCACTATTTGATTGCATGTGATGTTTATCATGTTTATGCATCTTGTTTACTTAGGACGACGGTAGTAAATAAGATGATCCCTCATTAAAATTTCAAGAAGTGTTCTCCCCTAACTGTGCACCGTTGCTACAGTTCGTCGTTTCGAAGCACCACGTGATGATCGGGTGTGATAGATTCTTACGTTCACATACAACGGGTGTAAGACAGTTTTACACAGCGAAAACACTTAGGGTTAACTTGACGAGCCTAGCATGTGCAGACATGGCCTC
>NW_021297132.1:0-1096 GCF_002162155.2 Triticum dicoccoides
TGTTTCACACCCAGAAGGGAATCTCTGTAATAGTTAGGATAGTTAATTATGTGTTTTGGCATTTGAAACGCGAAGAAATTTTATGTGCAAACAAATTCTTTCATGCCTTTACTGATTTTTAAAGTTAAGTTATTCACAAACTAGTGATTCACACTAATTTCAAATAATTCAAAATTTAAACTATTCAAATTTGAAAACTACGGGCACTAACAGAAAGTTTGTAATTTTTTGTACCTAAAGCAAAAATATTCACAAAGAAACTCTAAATACAAAAAAAACAACTCAAAAATAAATAAAGCAAAAAAAAGCCCGCCTACTAGGCTAGAGCGGCCTGCATACGACTAGAAACCCAACCCGTTGTTGGCCAGGATGCAGGCCCGCAAAGTCCCAGTAGGCCCACGGGGCAGCATAGCACAGGTAGGCCCAGAAGGCCTGCATTTGAGAGGAGCTCGAAGGAGCAGCCGCGGCTGGGTTTATAAACCAGTGCGGCTGCCCTTCGCTAGGCAAGGTGGGACTAAACTTTGCGCCCCTCGCCTGGCAGCGCACCCCCCTTTAGTACCGGTTCGTGGCACCAACCGATACTAAAGGGGGGGCCTTTAGTACCGGTTGGAGCCACCAACCGGTACTAAAGGGGGTCGCTTTCCGCCGCTTGGCCTGGCCAAAACAGGCCTTTAGTACCGGTTGGTGGCTCCAACCGGTACTAAAGGTGTCCCCTATATAAGAAACACTTCAAAAAATTTCAGTTTCTCATCTCCCACTTCTCTCTGCCGCCGCCCCGTCCCGCGCCGTCGCCGCTCCTGTCGCGCCGTCCCCGTCGACTCCGCGACGCCCCCGTCCTCGTCGCGTCGTCCCCGTCGACTCTGCGGCGCCCCCGTCGCCGGCCTGTCGCCGCACCGGCCCGTCGCTGTCCCGGTCGCTGCACCGGCCCGTCGCCGATCCCCTCGCTTCACCGTCGCCGTCGCCTTTGGATCGACCTCGCCTCGCCGTCGCCGTCGCCTCGACCTTGCCCCCGCGCGCTGTGAGCCCCTCCCCCGGCCCCTCTCCTCCCTCCAATCGATCAAAGCCACACCGCGCGCCGGCGCCGACCGTAGCGCAC
>NW_021297133.1:0-1007 GCF_002162155.2 Triticum dicoccoides
GAACTGTGGGGTATGTCAAAAGTGGACGCATTGTTCATCATTCCATGGCTTTCCTCTGGAAAAACATGACCAAACATAACACAGAGTGGGGGGGGGGGGAGAAGATAAAAAAATATAAATAAATAATGGAAGCCGCACACGAGGCCTAAACTTGGGGGCGGCAAACGAAATTATTCTCATTGTATCGAGTATTGAATTATTCGTGACGAACCTGCATTTGAAAGGAAGCAATATTCCCTTGAAAGAAAGTTGCTTTTTCTCTTCATGATCTGCTTTTGTAAATTATTAGGACTTGCTGTTGAGGGGATATTTCTTGCTGTTACAATTTATATGACCAGGTAGTTGAGATGTTTGATTTGGTTTGGTCTGGTCTAACAAAGCAAAATGTGCATTTATAGGGTTTTGTGGCTTAAAAATAACAATAATAATAATGAAAAGAATGGAAATTCAAATGGCACATGAGCATTTATACATTTGTTTTGTGTGGTTCATGTTTAATTGATCTTTTGCTCTGTGTTTGCTCCACAACCAGATGTCTCTCTTTGAACTATGATTCGTATACATGCTATGTTATAATGCAGGTGCCCTATGATCGGCACAAGATTTTTTTTTAGTTTAGGCACATGATTCAAGTTTGAAAGAATCCGGTCGTTCGGTGAGGGAGTTGTGTGCTAGGATGAGAGGTTGGAGGTGTGACATGACCTCCCCTGACATCCTTGCCTCTCGGGGAGGTGCTGCTGGATTTGAAGACCACCAGCACCGACGGTGGCGGTGAACCGGCGGACGAATAGATGGTTCTCCAGTGAGAACAATGTGGCGGGGTGGGATTTCAGACCGGTGCTGCTGCTCTTCTAGTGCAATGTCTGGTTTTATTGGTGTCATTATTGTGCATCTAGCTAGCTATTAATAGTACATACATTATAGATAGATGTGAAGCTCAAGATTTGCCTGACGATGAGTTGCTTGAAAAATGTAAGTGCTCGATTTATTCATTGCTTTCTTGGCCG
>NW_021297134.1:0-1452 GCF_002162155.2 Triticum dicoccoides
TTCGGCCTGATCGAGGATACGAATGGGGTACTCTCGATATGTAAGATTATCTTGGAGATCAAGCGTTTCGTGGTCCACTTCACGGATAGGATCCGAGAAGCAACGCCTGAGTTGGGAAACGTGGAAGACATCGTGGACTCTGGAGAGGTGCGGAGGTAGTTCCAACTGGTAGGCAACTTCTCCTCGTTTGGCGAGAATGCGAAAAGGTCCAATGTAACGAGGAGCCAATTTGCCTTTGATACCGAAACGATGGGTTCCCTTCAGAGGGGTGACCCGAAGATAAGCCTTCTCGTCAACCTCGAAAGTCATAGCCTTATGTTTTCGGTCATATTGACTCTTTTGACGAGATTGAGCTGTTTTCAACTTTTCACGGACGATACGAACTTGTTCTTCCGCTTCCTGAATCATATCCGGGCCAAAGAATTGTCTTTCCCCGGTCTCTGACCAGTTAAGGGGTGTTCGACACCATCGTCCATAGAGAACTTCAAAAGGGGCTTTACCCAAGCTAGATTGATAGCTGTTGTTGTAAGCGAATTCGGCAAATGGAAGGAACTTCTCCCAGTCCATTCCGAATGAGATAACAGAGGCTCGAAGCATGTCTTCTAGAATCTGGTTGACGCGTTCCACTTGACCACTCGACTGAGGGTGGAAAGCGGTGCTGAAGGAGAGACGAGTTCCCATAGCATTTTGGAAACTTTCCCAAAATCGAGAGGTGAAAAGACTTCCTCGATCCGAGTTAATTTCCAAAGGAACACCATGGAGAGACACTATTCGGGAGATGTATAAGTCTGCCAGCTGACTAGCGGTTATACTCTCACGAACAGGTAGGAAATGGGCTACTTTGGAAAGACGATCGACAACGACGAAGATAGCATTATTCCCTCTCTTGGTCCTGGGAAAACCGGTAATGAAATCCATACCAATTTTATCCCATTTCCATTCAGGAATAGCTAAGGGTTGAAGGGTGCCAGCAGGCCGTTGATGCTCTGCTTTTACACGACGACAGACGTTGCAATTAGCAATATACTGAGCAATTTCTCTCTTCATCCTAGTCCACCAGAACCTCTGGCGTAGGTCCTGATACATCTTAGTACTACCGGGATGAATAGTGAGAGGAGATTCATGAGCCTCCTTAAGGATCAACTGCCGTAGATGCTGGTTCTTGGGAACCACTAGACGGTTCTCAAAGTACACAACACCATGATCATTTGTGGAGAAACAACTAGCACCTCCGCTAGCAATGTTCTCTTTGATTTTAGATATTCCCTTATCTCGCTTTTGGGCAGCGATGATTTGATCCGTAAGAGTAGGTTTTGCTACCAAGGTGGAAAGAAAACCTTGAGGTACAATGTGAAGGTTAAGCTTCCGAAATTCCTCATGGAGAAGCGGTTGACTTTGTTGTAACATCAGGTTGTTACAATAAGATTTACGACTTAGCGCATCAGCCATGAC
>NW_021297135.1:0-9929 GCF_002162155.2 Triticum dicoccoides
GGGGGTGGCGGCTGTGGGACGAGAGGGGAGAGTGGATCGGGGGAGAGGTGGGGATCCAGAAGTTAGGGTTTGGGTGAGAGGGTAAGGGGGCGAGGGCTGCCGTTGGATCCAGAAGCATCCAACGGTGGTTGACGCATGATCCGCGTGATATACCTATGGACCAATCAGAGCGCACCAAATAATTTGAAGATCTTTTGACCATATAAATTGGTCATGATTGATTACATACAAATTTTTCATTCCATTTTTCAATGCTGAAAATGAGTTTTTTGGTGAAAGACATATAAAATAGTTGTTTAAATGATGTCATATTTTGCACAAGTTTACATCTTACATTGGCAAACAACATTGACAAAGGGAGTTTTCATTTTCTATGCACAGAAAATTCCATTTCCATTTTCTGAGTGCCCGAAATGAGTTTTTTTGTGAAGGAACTACCAAATAATTGTTGCAAAATTGGACCAAATCATTTTTATAAAATACTAGGCCATATTTAATGCACAATTGACAAAATTGTTGGGTGTAAAAAGTTTTGATCCACCTCTCGTGAAAAAGACAAATTTCCGCCGATTTAGGTGGAAGCGGGTCAAATTTGAACTGCAGCTACCTCATAGTTTGCCATTTATTTTTTCAAAAAATCATTTCTAGGTACATAAGTATCTATTTAATCAGAGAAACACCAAAAGTTTTCCAAGATTCAACCACTAGCTAGGAACGGTCAAGCCCGCCGTTTTGACCGCATTTGGAAACGGGCATAAAAAATTCAAAAAAAAACAAAAAATTGGAAAACCTTCGCATTGTGTCATTATATGTGACTCAGTTTCCAGGAAAAATAATAAACTTGTAATACGGTAATTATTTTAAAAAAGTGTTCTCAGAAATGAGCAATCAAGTGTGAAGATTCATGGCTTTCAAGCCAAATTGTCAATCTTATGGCCACATTCATGGCATAGTTTGTTCAAATGATCTCATATTGTGCACAAGGGTGCATATTGGAGCAGCAAACAATGTTTCCTAAGGAAGTATTCATTTTTGTTGGACAAAAAAACCATTTTCCATTTTTCGAGTGCCCGAAAGGAGGTTTTTTTGTGAAGGAACTACCAAAAAATTGTTGCAAAATTGGACCGAATCATTTTTATAAAATACTAGGCCATATTTAATGCACAATTGACAAAATGGTCTGGTGTAAAAAATTTTGATCCACCTCTCATGAAAAAGACAAATTTCCGCCGATTCAGCAAGAAGCGGGTCAAATTTGAACTGCAGCTGCCTCATAGTTTGCTATTTATTTTTTTTTAAAATCATTTCTAGGTACATAAGTATCTATTTAATCATAGAAACACCAAAAAAATTCCAAGATTCAACCACTAGCTAGGAACGGTCAAGCCCGCCGTCTTGAGCGCATTTTGAAACGGGCATAAATAATTCAAAAAAATTCAAAAAATTGGGAAACCTTCGCATTGTGTCATTATATGTGGCCAAGTTCCTAGGAAAAATAACAAACTTGTAATACGGCAATTATTTTAAAAAAGTGTTCTCAGAAACGAGCTATCACGTGTGGAGATCAATGGCTTTCAAGCCAAATGATCAATCTTATGGCCACATTCATGGCATAGTTTGTTCAAATGATCTCATATTGTGCACAAGGGTGCATCTTGGAATTACAAACAATGTTGCCAAAGGGAGTTTTCATTTTCTTTGCACGGAAAATTCATTTTCCATTTTTCGAGTGCCCGAAATGAGGTTTTTTGTGAAGGACCTACCATATATTTGTTGCAAAATTGTACCAAATCAATTTTTTAAAATACTAGGACATGTTTCATGCACAATTGACAAAATGGTTGGGTGAAAAAAGTTTTGATCCACCTCTGGTGAAAAAGACAAATTGTCGTCCATTCAGTTGGAAGCGGGTGAAATTTGAACTGTAGCTACCTCATAGTTTGCTCTTTATTTTTTACAAAAATCATTTCTAGGTACATAAGTATCTATTTAATCATAGAAACACCAAAAATATTCCAAGATTCAACCACTAGGTAGGAACGGTCAAGCCCGCCGTTTTGACCGCATTTTGAAACGGGCATAAAAAATTCAAAAAAATCAAAAAATTGGGAAACCTTCACATTGTGTCATTATATGTGACCAAGTTTCCAGGAAAAATAATAAACTTGTAATATGGTAAATATTTTAAAAAAGTGTTCTCAGAAATGAGCTATCATGCGTGAAGATTCATGGCTTTCAAGCCAAATGATCAATCTTACGGCCACATTCATGGCATAGTTTGTTCAAATGATCTCATATTGTGCACAAGGGTGCATCTTGGAATTCCAAACAATGTTGCCTAAGGGAGTTTTCATTTTCTTTGCACGGAAAATTCATTTTCCATTTTTCAAGTGCCTGAAATGATGTTTTTTTGTGAGGGAACTACCAAATAATTGTTGCAAAAGTGGACCAAATCAATTTTATAAAATACTAGGCCATGTTTAATGCAAAATTGGCAAAATGTTTGGGTGTAAAAAGTTTTGATCCACCTCTGGTGAAAAAGACAAATTGTCGCCGATTCAGGTGGAAGTGGGTCAATTTTGAACTGCAGCTGCCTCATAGTTTACTCTTTATTTTTTACAAAAATCATTTCTAGTTAAATAAGTATCTATTTAATTAGAAATACATGGTTTTATGGCGAGACATCGACGTTTGGACGGTGGCCGAGGGCCCCAACTCTAGAGCGCGTAAGCTCGCATGCCCGCCGCGTGGTCACCGCGTGACCGTGGCGTTGCCATGTGTTCTGGGCGGCCTAGGCATGTCTAGTGGATTGGGAACTCCCCAGGTAGGTGCTAGGAAGAAAATCACAACATAAGATTCTCACGAGGATACCGATCGATGATCAAACATGAATAAGCAGCCAAGTGTTTGATTAGAGGTACGGGAAATGTACATGGCTAATGGGCGTGAGTTTTGGCTGAGGATTATTAGTTACTAAGAAGACCGTCTTCACAAATTTTCAGCTCAAAAGGAGGAGCCTAGGTGGTACTTGCTTTGCAAACCACCACACTGGACATAAATACAAATGTTGAAGCTCGGCTCAAAATAATGAATGGATTGAGCTGGCATTTGGTGGAGGATGGTTATTTGGGCATAGGAAAGCACTGTAGAAAATGGATACTATTTGGACATGCCAAAGTGGTACTTCCTTCACAAACTGTTACTCTCAACAGAATAGGAAAATGAATATTTTTGAATTATTTTTGAACTAGGAAAGGAAGGTTTTTACATATTTGATGAAGATATGACCCAAAGAATTTATGAGATTTTTTTGGGAATTTTGGGAATGACAGAAATATAGGTTGCTTCACAACCTAGGGCAAAAACTGCCACATGGACATGACACATAGGCAAAACTGATGAGGTGGCGCTAGTCATAGCAACCCACCACAATTTACAAGGCTATGGCCATCTATATTGGTCGTTAACAACTAGAAATAAGGCAGCGGACTAGCGCTGTTTGCTTTATGACCTTTTCGTGTGAGGAAATTACGACCTTTCTAACCAAAATGGTCCCCCCCCAACAGCTTTTGACCAATTGGTCTGAAATGGTCATAAATTTATTACCAATTCTTCGAGGGTCACTGACAGAAGGTCATAAGTTGACATATTTCTTGTAGTGAAGAGGAAGAAGAAGCCTCCGCTGCCGGCGCATAGGAGCGCGTGGCTGGGCGGAGAATAAAGTAGAGATTTTGGGTCTAGAAGCGCTTGGTCGGATGGGGGACTGGCTATTTTTCCTATTTGGGCTAGGTCATACTTGTGTCCTTGGGCTAATGGGCTGCCAAAAAAACAACACACTACAAGCTATACCGTTTTAGCCCAATATAGCGTGCTATTCCGTGAATAACCCCATCATAAGAAAAATGCCAAATGGTAGTGTGGCCTGTCCTGGTATGCTATAGCGCACTAGTAGTAAAGAAATTTCTCACTATTTTTTCATTGAAAAAAGACATAATCGTCAGGTCTAAAAGATGGAAACAATATGTGGTATTTAGTTCTCTAAAAACACCAAAAATGCATTGACTATTTATATTGGGCATGAAAATACTAGAGAAAAGATTACAACCTATACTTGAGATTTAAGGAGTAAGTTGTGGTTGGCATTAGCATTGTGACTATTATTCAGAGAGAGGTATCGGTGCCAAACTATTATAAAACAAGGAACCCAAGGATCGAAGGTAAATAGTGTTGGCGCTTTCCAATAACTTATGTATGTTTTTGTTTTTCACTGTACTAGCATAGTGGCCCGCCTGATGTGCGGGCTAGAATTTTATAAAGTTGTACCATGAACACATATTATTTGATTTGTCTAAGAAAACTTGCATCCAAATGTGATCAGATTCTCAAATATGCGCCTTTGGCGAACATAGTTTTGTCTTAGGCATGTTTGATGCACAGGGATCATCATTATCCATTGTTAACTTATTATGAAATTACAATGTCGTATTAGGTTACTATTATTCTCATTGTAAAAACTATGTGTTTTCCATATATTTTTTACCTTATTTTTGTGTTATATACTAATTAAACAAACATGAAATGATATAACTTTTTTTAATTGCGTTTTGAATCTTTTATGTGTATATGATTTTTAATTCATAAATTCTTGGTAAAATGATGTCAATTATATTCCAAGATATTAGTTATATTTTGCATGGGCATCGATTCTCGAGAGACGGTTTTGGTAGGATAAATTGACTCATGCTTTTGAAAGTGGACTTGACACACTTGAAATTTGCTTCATTTAATTTGCTGTTGTCCATTTTCGTGAATTTTATTTATCAGTAACGAAAATACTAGAAATAGTTAATGACTTATAGTGAATGAATGAACCATACTGAGAATTCTTTCAAGAAGATTAGTTATGTTTGGTACATGACAATTAGGAAGAGCTCAGCTGTGAAAGTGAACATCTACTTGACTCGATGTAAAATATTAAACTAACACATAACTAAATCTGGCTATAACATGATAAACATGCAGAAAAACGATGGACATCAATTGGGGTTGCTTTTCTAATGTCCAATCTTAGCTGGCCTTTAGATAAATTTGTCCATGTTGGTGGTTCGCGCTATGGTTCTCTAGGCGTAAGGAACCAAACATGGGAAAGCTTGATAGTTTCTTCATACTCTATCACATTCTTTGATGGTTTCACGCTCACATAAGGGTCTTCAATGGTTTTAGTGTTACTATTCAATAGATTCTTTTTGTCGAGCAAAGAATAACCACATCATTGAATTCTTGTAAATAGTTAGATAATAAAGGAAATAAATTTTTTACTATTGATTTTTTCTTTGTTTTCTCCATAGTAATACTAACATTATTGAATTATTTCTATTTCACTTGTTTCTAGGGGAAATGCCATCTTTTGTTATGAAATAATAAGATGTTATGGTCCTATATAAATAGTTATTAGCTAAAATACTTCAAGAAATATATTTTGGTAAAACTTGTTGAGAATATGCTCTCTGGAGGACATATATTTGAAACATATTTCATAAAAAATAGAGTTAGAAGGAAAATATATATGTAATAGCAGCTAGTCATACTTAGACATAGACATCATTTAGATTATAATCACAATGAAACCAAGAGACCCCTTTGTTGTGATTAGACGATGGAGAAACATATCTCGTTTTGTTGGAGATTGACATGTTTTGACATGTGCCCCACTAATTAGTACCAATAGAAAATGTATGTGCTTTCCCTATACTATTATGGAAAGTGATGCCTCAAGGACGAAGATCATCTCACGTCCTACACTTCAACTTCAAGGCTTCAACCCCTAATATGTAAGAAGATGGAGATTTGACTGGATTGAGTAGTAAAACAGTTACATAACTTAGAAACACAATGAAAACTTCTACCAATCAACATCCTAGTAAGGATATATGTTGGGTTGAGTGTATATGTGGTGTGTGTGCATGATTTTGGCCCAAAGGCCCACCCTTGTGTATATCTACTCATACATGTTGGTTATAGCCAGAGGGCAAGAGACTGTTATAGAATTTCCCCCAAGAAACAACACTGTATGGTCCCTGTAAAACATGGTATGACACCCAGGTTACAACTCAAGCCATTGCTAGCGGCGAGTGGAAAGTTGGTGCTCATAGTCGTAGTTGTGGGTGAAGAGAGGTTCTTGTGCTAGTGGAGATTCTGGAGTGAGGATTAAATTTCATGGGAGAAGCTGCAATAGAGTTGTAGCCTTTAGGAGAGCGGAACTGGTCTGGAGCACGAGGGAGAACCTCTAGTGGTGGTCGTGGAATAGAGCAGAGCGAAGAGGTGCTCGCGGTCAGGAGCGCGGGGCAGCGTGCCAAATTGGCATTGAAGCTTTTGGCGTGCAACCAGGGACCGAGGACACTCCTTGTGGCTCATGCAGGAATTTTAGGTCGTGTGTGCTAGGGGTAGCAGCAAGAGCCAGATGTGTGGCTGGCTGGCCACTCGAAATCAAAAGCTCATTCGAGATGATGGTCGATAGTGCTTGCAAGTAAAATGACATGAAGGTCTACGGTGGTGAAAGGAGAGATTTGTGAGGTATGTACACATACTATGAGCTAGAGGTAGCGGTGTTGGTGTAGTAAGTACTATAACAAAGAAGTAGAGAAGAGTTGTGTTGCCTAAATCTGTTTTTCGGCCGCTGATGTTGTTATCTTATAGTGGATCGAAGGATAAGTTTTTTTGCTGGTTGTTGAAAGAAGGCAAATGTATGAGAACTTCTTGTAGGAAGTGTGGCTGGTGTTTGTGGTAGGGAGTAACTTGGTGGATTCACGGCCTTGGTCTACTAGTTGCGTTGAACCTAGTTGTTAATTGTTCTTGCTCAAGTAAGCTAAACAGAGAATATCTGGTAGGCAAGAAGAGAGGATGCATACTTCCACTACTAGGGAAAACCCTAGTAGTAGCGCGGGTTTAAAGCCGACTAGTAGCGCGTGCTGCCGTGCTACTAATAAGGTGCTACAGCTATTACTTAGCAGTAACGCATGTGACACGCGCTACTGCTAATAGACATAGCGACAACGCTTGTTCACACCCGCGCTGCTGCTAATCTAGCTACTTGCAGCATGCTTACTGTCCATCACTACTAGTATTCTTTTTTTAGTGTATTTATCCGCCGTTATACAAATTTTGGCACAATACCAATTATGAGGTTTATATCATTATGTCCATAACAGTGTGTCAAATGAAGGTGGATTAGATTCAAGTGGAGGCAATATGTGGTGCATGTCAAAAGTATACTACTAATCCAAACTTGATCTAGTTTGGACTAGTAGTACTTTCATTGTCCGCCAGCACAAGCTATTTAATCATCATCATAGTCATTAGCACCAACAATATTTATTTAGTAATCATAGTCATAGTGTAGCACATCATCATATTTAAACTCATTTCTAGCTAGCTAATCACTCCTGCTACTCTCTCTCAGGTAAAATAACATAAAACATGTGTAGCTCTCCTCCTTCATCAAGATGGAGCATGTAGATGAACCTGTCTCTTAATCGTGGGCTGCGCTTCTGATTGCTGCCCCCTAGTACTTGTCTACGCTCCTCCATCACAGATTTGGTCCAGTCTTTTACTATTAAGAATTCGTCACTAATCCTGAATGTACTATAGTGATTTGTAGGATATCTTGGTCGTAAGCTAACAATACTCATGGTACCTTTAGTCTCGATCCCATAAGGTATAACATTCATCGGGAGTCCCTGTTGAAGAACATCGTATGGTAACATACTTAGCAATGAAGTTTAGCTTAAAAAATAATGTATGGAAAAGATGCACTGAGGACAAATAGTAAAAATCTTACCATCTTTCCTAAATAGATGTGACTGTAGTTCATTATGATCACTATTGGTCGCACATTTTCAGTACTAACATTTCTAAAGCCAGTTAGAAATTTGTCTTGACAGTATCAAGATCCGCAAGCCATGAAACATAATGACTTAGCTCCTCGCAGTTTAGTTCAGCCCCGGGACAGTAGTAGGTCCTGTCTACCAAGCGCTGAACATGTTTGCTTCAACGGAAATAAGCTGACAATAGAAATTAGTTGTCAACTATTTTTGAATAAACAATATCAAAGACATAAATATGGTTGAGAAACTCACATAATGGTATAACTAAAGGCGTCTGCACATCGACCCAGATGTCGGTATTACCTTCAATATCATCTTCCTGATGAATATCAAAGGTGATAACCATTTTAGGCTCGAATGCATAAGTCTTGCATAGCACTCGCCATATTTTGCATACAAAATAGGTGGTCGTCTGAATTGTAGAATTTTGCGTGGAAAATATAACCATGCTCGGTGTTTAAGTAAACTTTCTTTACCTCCATAGTACAACTGAAACCTATCTTATCCAATACAAAATCTCTTGTATGGAAGGAGATACGCTAGTAGAATAGTAAAAAAACTTATAAGTTGAAGCAAATGAAGCAGATGTCATGCTTAATTACGAAAAAATACTTGTCGTTGTGACTTACTGTATCCACTTCGAAGTTCTCGACCAGCTTGATGCTGAAGCGCCTATCATCATCTGGGAAGATTCCATCGCACAGGCCGCGCTCGTCTTCGCAGTATTTGCAAATACCGAAATCCTTTTCGTCGTCAGACATTTCCTATGTTCATAGTTAAAACATTAATTGAAAATCGATCGAAGACAACTACCAGGATACTCAACACACAAATCTGGGGCACTCGATATTTCTTACATATTCTGGCACAAGTCATGCCAAAATTTACGGAAAAATCTGGCATGACCTTTGCTAAAATAGGATATATCGAGCGCCTGAAATTTGCCGGAACGGAAATGAATCAACACTCCGGCAAAACATAGGCCACTCGGCGGTGTAACCTGCAAACATGACCGGCCACTTGGGCAAGCACATATCCTATTTGAGCAACACAAGATATGCATTTCAAAATATCTTATAGGACTCAAATTAGCATGCATTCAATAAGCAAAAGTAAATCATCTCATGCATCCGTACATCATTGAATATTATCACTAATACATCCCGAATACTATCATACATATAACATCACTAATACTACTAAAACCCTAGCACACGACGGGTATCGGCGCAGGCGGTGGGCACCCACAGAGAAGGAACCGTCACGGGATCATAGCTCCAGTGAGATCCCTGGAGAACCTACCAGGTATTGGAGAACATGTGCTCCAACGCAAACAAATAGCGACGGACGTGCGTGTCGTCCTCACTAACACGGTGACGCACCACCTCCGTGGGGTCCTCGAGCCTCTGGAACATCACTGGCCCATGCGACCGCCACCAAAGAAGGTTCAGGTCAATGGCAGGCTGGCTCCTCACCAACCTGTGCCCCCCGGTAGGTAGCGCCTCCCAGTACCACCCCGGCGGAGCCCAGTCCCGGACATGGCCCATCTGGTCAAGCAGGTGTTGTCCTCCGCCGTCTCGACGACGAGGATGCAGGATAGGCATCATCCACGTCGATGCGGGAAAAATTGCTTTAACTAAAAATAGCAACAAGTTCTTAATAACTAGTTCTATTAATTCAACTAGTTCTTACTAAAAATAAACTTACTATATATAAAAATAAACTAGTACCTAATTAGTACCTAGTTCTTACTAACTAACTAGTACCTAGGAACTACTGCCCTAATTACCATCTAATTTGATGAACCTAGGGGTGGAAAGTGGTAGCGGATATTCCAGTTATCCAACTTAAAAGTGAAATAAGTGGTCAAATTTTACTTGTTTTATTATGCATTACACGAGTGTTTATTCATCATCTAAGAACCCTAACTAATTTCCACCCATAGATGAACCCTACCTAATTTGATGAACTAAAATTTGAAGAACCCTATCTAGGCAGAGGTAGGGAAGGGGGAGGAGCAGGCGTGCTCACCTCGGGTGCCTGCGG
>NW_021297136.1:0-1122 GCF_002162155.2 Triticum dicoccoides
CTGTTATCTTGTCGGTAGACGACATGGGTGTGGTGGTCGGTTTGCACTTCAGCATGCCAGCTCTCTGTAACAACTCCAAGGAGTACTTCTTCTGCGTAAGGACAAGACCAGTAGCACGAGAAGTGACCTCAACTCCAAGAAAGTAGTGAAGCTTCCCAAGATCTTTGACCGCAAAATCAGCACCAAGAGAGCAGACAAGAGCATCAGCAGCATACTGAGAAGAGCTGACAAGGATAATATCATTGACATATACCAAAAGATACATAGTGACTTCTGGCTTCTGTAGAAGAAATAACGAAGTGTCAGCAGTAGACGGCACAAACCCATGAGCACGAAGGGCAGAGGCAAGGCGGGCATGCCAGGCACGAGGAGCTTGCTTCAAACCATATAGTGCTTTGGAAAGACGACAGATATAGTCAGGACGATCAGGATCAGAGAAACCAGGCGGCTGTTTCATATAAACCTCTTCCTCCAAAAATCCATGTAGAAAAGTATTCTGCACGTCAAGTTGACGAAGTGACCAACCACGAGAAACAGCAATGGAGAGAAGAAGCCGAATAGTGGTAGGCTTGACGACAGGACTGAAGGTGTCCTCATAGTCAAGACCATGACGCTGCCGAAAACCGCGAGCAACAAGTCGCGCTTTGTAACGCTCAATAGATCCACCCGAATGCTTCTTCACTTTGAATACCCATTTTGAGTCAATAACATTTACCCGTGGTGGTGGAGGAACGAGAGTCCATGTCTTGTTACGAAGAAGAGCATGAAACTCCTGCTCCATAGCCTCTCGCCAATGTGGAATGCGCAGGGCAGCCTGATATGAGCGAGGCTCAGAAGATGGATCCGCAACAGCAGCAGCCAAACAAGCAGCCAACCAAGCAACCGTACCATCCTTACGTTCCTTAGGTTTGAAAATGCCACTGCGACTGCGTGTATGTGGTCGGGACACAGGAACCACCGAGGTCGACGGAGCAGCCTGCAACGGGCTGGAGGACGGCGACGTTGACGAGTCAGCCGGTGACGAGGAGCCAGTCACGGTAGCCTCGGACTCGGTTGGCGAAGAAGGCCGACCCACCGGCGAAACCGGCAGAGCAGACGAAGCAGCTGGCGACTCCGGCATCA
>NW_021297137.1:0-2010 GCF_002162155.2 Triticum dicoccoides
TTTTTGGTGTTTCTATGATTAAATAGATACTTATGTACCTAGAAATGATTTTTGTAAAAAATAAAGAGCAAACTATGAGGTAGCTACAGTTCAAATTTCACCCGCTTCCAACTGAATGGACGACAATTTGTCTTTTTCACCAGAGGTGGATCAAAACTTTTTTCACCCAACCATTTTGTCAATTGTGCATGAAACATGTCCTAGTATTTTAAAAAATTGATTTGGTACAATTTTGCAACAAATATATGGTAGGTCCTTCACAAAAAACCTCATTTCGGGCACTCGAAAAATGGAAAATGAATTTTCCGTGCAAAGAAAATGAAAACTCCCTTTGGCAACATTGTTTGTAATTCCAAGATGCACCCTTGTGCACAATATGAGATCATTTGAACAAACTATGCCATGAATGTGGCCATAAGATTGATCATTTGGCTTGAAAGCCATTGATCTCCACACGTGATAGCTCGTTTCTGAGAACACTTTTTTAAAATAATTGCCGTATTACAAGTTTGTTATTTTTCCTAGGAACTTGGCCACATATAATGACACAATGCGAAGGTTTCCCAATTTTTTGAATTTTTTTGAATTATTTATGCCCGTTTCAAAATGCGCTCAAGACGGCGGGCTTGACCGTTCCTAGCTAGTGGTTGAATCTTGGAATTTTTTTGGTGTTTCTATGATTAAATAGATACTTATGTACCTAGAAATGATTTTTAAAAAAAATAAATAGCAAACTATGAGGCAGCTGCAGTTCAAATTTGACCCGCTTCTTGCTGAATCGGCGGAAATTTGTCTTTTTCACGAGAGGTGGATCAAAATTTTTTACACCAGACCATTTTGTCAATTGTGCATTAAATATGGCCTAGTATTTTATAAAAATGATTCGGTCCAATTTTGCAACAATTTTTTGGTAGTTCCTTCACAAAAAAACCTCCTTTCGGGCACTCGAAAAATGGAAAATGGTTTTTTTGTCCAACAAAAATGAATACTTCCTTAGGAAACATTGTTTGCTACTCCAATATGCACCCTTGTGCACAATATGAGATCATTTGAACAAACTATGCCATGAATGTGGCCATAAGATTGACAATTTGGCTTGAAAGCCATGAATCTTCACACTTGATTGCTCATTTCTGAGAACACTTTTTTAAAATAATTACCGTATTACAAGTTTATTATTTTTCCTGGAAACTGAGTCACATATAATGACACAATGCGAAGGTTTTCCAATTTTTTGTTTTTTTTTGAATTTTTTATGCCCGTTTCCAAATGCGGTCAAAACGGCGGGCTTGACCGTTCCTAGCTAGTGGTTGAATCTTGGAAAACTTTTGGTGTTTCTCTGATTAAATAGATACTTATGTACCTAGAAATGATTTTTTTAAAAAATAATGGCAAACTATGAGGTAGCTGCAGTTCAAATTTGACCCGCTTCCACCTAAATCGGCGGAAATTTGTCTTTTTCACGAGAGGTGGATCAAAACTTTTTACACCCAACAATTTTGTCAATTGTGCATTAAATATGGCCTAGTATTTTATAAAAATGATTTGGTCCAATTTTGCAACAATTATTTGGTAGTTCCTTCACAAAAAAACTCATTTCGGGCACTCAGAAAATGGAAATGGAATTTTCTGTGCATAGAAAATGAAAACTCCCTTTGTCAATGTTGTTTGCCAATGTAAGATGTAAACTTGTGCAAAATATGACATCATTTAAACAACTATTTTATATGTCTTTCACCAAAAAACTCATTTTCAGCATTGAAAAATGGAATGAAAAATTTGTATGTAATCAATCATGACCAATTTATATGGTCAAAAGATCTTCAAATTATTTGGTGCGCTCTGATTGGTCCATAGGTATATCACGCGGATCATGCGTCAACCACCGTTGGATGCTTCTGGATCCAACGGCAGCCCTCGCCCCCTTACCCTCTCACCCAAACCCTAACTTCTGGATCCCCACCTCTCCCCCGATCCACTCTCCCCTCTCGTCCCACAGCCGCCACCCCC
>NW_021297138.1:0-1285 GCF_002162155.2 Triticum dicoccoides
TTTTTTCTGTTTAGTTTAGTCTAATTGCAGTGGCCCCACGCGTCAGTTTTGACCGTGCTGGCATGGCCGTTGACTGGGCCCACCCGTCAGCGGCACTAAGCAGCCCCAGTCACTGACCAGTGGACCCCACTGGTCAGGTTTGACCTGAATCTGCCCCGTTGACCTGATGACGTCAAGGTGATGTCATGCTGACGCATTAAATGATTTTCTGGATTTAAAATAAATCAGAAAATCCAGAAAATTGTATAAACTTCTAAAATTCATAGAAAATTAACCGTAACTCCAAATTAAATAATTTATATATGAAAAATTATCAGAAAAATTCAAGGAATCCATCTGTACCATTTTCATGCATGTTAGAACAACTTATAGGTGCTGTTTAGCACAAATCAATTAAATGGCATTTGAATAATCACATATGGAGTTTGAATTTGAATCTTGTATTCAAACCAACTTCATTTAATTTGTTGCTAGTTGCATTAGCCCAAAACACATTCCTTTTGCCATGTCATGATCATGCATCATATTGTGCATTGCATTGATTGTGTTCCCTTCTGTGTTGCCGGTATTTGTCCCCTCTCGATAGACGTGATACCGATGATGTGATCGTTGACACTGATGAAGACTCAATGCTATCTTCAGAAGTGCCAGGCAAGCAAAACCCCCTTGTTCATTCCGATAAAATCCCACTCTCTCGCTCCTGCTCTCTTTTACTGCATTAGGACAACATCGATTCATCTGTTACTTGCTGCGGTAGCTGAACCCCTTTATCCTCTGCATGACCTGTCATCGCCACAGTAAATAGATGAAACCCACTAGCATGAGTAGGAGTTGTTTGAGCCCTGATGTGCCTACTCATTCATGCTTGTTTGTCATGCCTGCTACTGCTTAGAGTTGAATCAGGTCTGATTCATCGGGGATGAATCAGAGGTGTGTGAACATGTCCTACTATATGTGAGCTAAGTGTGTGAACACGATTTGGTAAAAGGTGTCGGTGAGAGGCCATGTAGGAGTACATGGTGGGTTGTCTCATTGAAGCCGTCCTCAGGAACTGAGTTCTGTGTTTGTGATCCATGACTCAGCTACTACCATACATTGGGCCCTGAAATATGACCCCGCTCGACTTCTTAATCACCCTTGTCCTCTGTCCAGGAGTTGCAAGTAGTTTCTGGTGTTTGTAGTATGCTGGAGGCCGTGGACAGCGCTGACCGTAGGGGTGGGCTGTGATGCGGTAGGCACGTGGCCGGGTAAACCGGGCACCCGTTTGGTGTCACGGAACCCTGTT
>NW_021297139.1:0-1346 GCF_002162155.2 Triticum dicoccoides
GATCTAGCCAGTAACACCTCATATCACTTTGCGGCCTCACGCACGGTATCCCCACGGGTGTCGCCTTACCTTTGCCCGGGACCGTTTGCGCCTTTTGGCTCACGTATATGATAGTGTCGCTAGCATCCATATGATAAGGAGCCCGGGCTGACATGACTAGTCGTAAACCCAAAGTGGCACAGACTTACAGGGACAGGCATCCATGACCCAGCTTCGAACGTGTCGGTCATCAGCAAGTGGGTCCGGGCTGTAGCACTGGGCTAGCAGGACTCCGGTAAACCGGGCTGTAGCGGGCTAACAGGACTCCGGTACTCAATGCGTGACATTTCCCCGAAGGGACAGACACAGGAACGAAGAAGGACACATGCCGACCAGCCTAAGTGTTCCAGAGCAGTAGCAAGCTACCATGGCTCAGCGGTAACACTAGGAGACATTTCCCGGTAAGAGAGGCTACTAAAGATAAACAACTAGATAGTCAGATCCCACACATACCAAGCATTTCAATCATACACACAATATGCTCGATATGTGCAGATACAACGAAGCATCACAACATGACTCTACGACACAAGTACTTTATTTAAGGCTCAGGGAGCCATACATAACATACACAAGGTACGGGTCTCACGACCCAGCATTCAAGTCATACAGTCATACAAACCAGCAGCGGAAGTAACTTGTCTGAGTACAGACAACTAGTAAAATAAAAGAGGCTTGGAAAGCCTAGCTATACTACATGGTCCTTCACAAGCTCAGGATCACCACCTGGGCCTTTAGCCTACTCGTTGATGTCAACGTCTACGTAGAACCCATCAGAAGGGGTTGCAGCGTCTTCTGAAAAATGTAAATTACAGCAACATGAGTACAAGGGTACTCAGCAAGACTTACATCAGATCCTACATACATGCACATTGTCAAGAAGGGTTGGTGGAGTTATTGCAGCAAGCCAGCTTTGACTCTTGGCTAGACTATCCTACGATACTTCAACTTGAAATGGTTTTGCGCACACGAGTCCACTACTCACCACTTCAATACACTACCGAGGATCCGCCTCCGTCTTCCTACGGAAGAGCCATCCTCGGCACTCACACTTATCTTGAGGCTTTTAGTAGTTTCCATTTACTTGTCTATGAACTGTATAGGCAACCAAGTAGTCCTTTACCACGGACGCGGCTATTCGAATAGATCATGTTAACCCTGCAGGGGTGTACTTCTTCATACACGCTCTCACCACTTACCGTCGTTTACACGACATGTACTCGGCAACCTTCAAGCGGAAGCCCAACGTGGGTGTCGGCCACGACCTACCTAATCACCTAAGCCTCCAGTCCAGGTTTATCGCCTAT
>NW_021297140.1:0-1251 GCF_002162155.2 Triticum dicoccoides
GCGAGGCCAGAAATTATATATGTAATTACGATCACGATGAACAAGATGCATAGGATAGAACTTCTGGTGAAATTCCAACTTCAATCGCTTATAATTCCAAGATCTCCTATCATCACATAGCCTATAGCATGTCATTGCATCTCCCTTCAAAGATAAAGGGAAGACCTTCCTTTTAACAACATCATCGGGAATACCTGCAAGCTTAAATAATCCACAAACTTCATCCACAAAGATAAGGTGTAAATCAGGATGCAATGTTCCGTCTCCTGCAAAAGGATTAGCTAGAAGTTTTTCTATCATACCCGAAGGAATCTCAAAGTGAATATTTTCATAAAGTTCAGTAGGTTGAGGAGAATCTATTTTCTCTTCTGGTTGGGGTGAAGATACCCCAAACAAGCCCCTCAAAGGATTAGTTTCCATAGTGACAAGTAACAGAAAATTTCAGCACACTATATAAATGTTTCCTTACCAAGTTCCACTCACCAAGAGCGCTACACTCCCCGGCAACGGCACCAGAAAAGAGTCTTGATGACCCACAAGTATAGGGTATCTATCGTAGTACTTTTGATAAGTAAGAGTGTCGAACCCAACAAGGGGCAGAAGGAAATGATAAGCGGTTTTCAGTAAGGTTTTCTCTACAAGCACTGAAATTGTAGGTGATAGATAGCTTTGTGATAAGATAAATAGTAACGAGCAAAAAGTAAATAAAGTAAATAAAGTTCAGCAAGGTGGCCCAATCCTTTATGTAGCAAAGGATAAGCCCGGACAAATTCTAATAATGAAGAAGGAGCTCCCGAGGACACATTGGGAATTATCGTCAAGCTAGTTTTCATCACGTTCATAAGATTCGCGTTCGGTACTTTGATAATTTGATATGTGGGTAGACCGGCACTTGGGTACTGCCCTAACATGGACAAGCATCCCACTTATGATTAACCCCTATTGCAATCATCCGCAACTACAAAAAGGAGTATTAAGGTAAACCTAACCTCAACATTAAACATATGGGTCCATATCAACCCCTAACGAAGCAACACATAAACTAGGGTTTAAGCTTCTGTCACTCTAGCAACCCATCATCTACTTATTACTTCCTCATGCCTTCCTCTAGGCCCAAATAATGGTGAAGTGTCATGTAGTCGACATTCACATAACACCACTAGAGGAAAAGACAACATACATCTCATCAAAATATCGAACGAATACCAAATTCACATGACTACTAATAGCAAGACTTTACCCATGTCCTCA
>NW_021297141.1:0-1160 GCF_002162155.2 Triticum dicoccoides
AGACTTATGGAGAAGCCTGCGTTTACAAGAAAGTGAGTGGGAGCTCTGTAGCATTTCTCATATTATATGTAGATGACATACTTTTGATGGGAAATGATATAGAACTCTTGGACAGCATCAAGGCCTACTTGAATAAAAGTTTTTCAATGAAGGACCTTGGAGAAGCTGCTTATATATTAGGCATCAAAATCTATAGAGATAGATCAAGACGCCTCATAGGTCTTTCACAAAGCACATACCTTGATAAGATATTGAAGAAGTTCAATATGGATCAATCCAAGAAGGGGTTCTTGCCTGTGTTACAAGGTATGAAATTGAGCTCAGCTCAATGTCCGACCACGGCAGAAGATATAGAAGAGATGAGCGTCATCCCCTATGCCTCAACCATAGGTTCTATTATGTATGCCATGCTGTGTACCAGACCTGATGTTAACCTTGCTGTCAGTTTGGTAGGAAGGTACCAAAGTAATCCCGGCAAGGAACACTGGACAGCGGTCAAGAATATCCTGAGGTACCTGAAAAGGACTAAGGAAATGTTTCTCGTTTATGGAGGTGACGAAGAGCTCGTCGTAAAGGGTTACGTCGACGCTAGCTTCGACACAGATCTGGATGACTCTAAGTCACAAACCGGATACGTGTATATTTTGAATGGTGGGGCAGTAAGCTGGTGCAGTTGCAAGCAAAGCGTCGTGGCGGGGTCTACATGTGAAGCGGAGTACATGGCAGCCTCGGAGGCAGCACATGAAGCAATATGGGTGAAGGAGTTCATCACCGACCTAGGAGTCATACCCAATGCGTCGGGGCCGATCAAGCTCTTCTGTGACAACACTGGAGCTATTGCACTTGCCAAGGAGCCCAGGTTTCACAAGAAGACAAGGCACATCAAGCGTCGCTTCAACTCCATTCGTGAAAATGTTCAAGATGGAGACATAGAGATTTGTAAAGTACATACGGACCTGAATGTAGCAGATCCGTTGACTAAACCTCTCCCTAGAGCAAAACATGATCAACACCAGAATTCCATGGGTGTTCGATTCATCACAATGTAACTAGATTATTGACTCTAGTGCAAGTGGGAGACTGTTGGAAATATGCCCTAGAGGCAATAATAAAAGCATTATTATTATATTTCCTTGTTCATGATAATTGTCTTTATTCAT
>NW_021297142.1:0-935 GCF_002162155.2 Triticum dicoccoides
TAGTAATGATAGTACCACTTACTTGTGGCACTGCCATGTAAGTCATAATGGTATAAAACGCATGAAGAAGCTCCATGTTGATGGATCTTTGGACTCACTCGTTTTTGAAAAGTTTGAGACATGCGAACCATGTCTATTGGTGTATATGCATGAAGAAACTCCATGCAAATGGATCGTTCGGACTCACTTGATTTTGAATCACTTGAGATATGCAAATCATACCACATGGGCAAGATGACTGAAAAGCCTCATTTTCAGTAAGATGGAACAAGATAGCAACTTGTTGGAAGTAACACATTTTGATGTGTGCAGTCAAATGAGTGCTGAGGCATGCAGTGAATATCATTATGTTCTTACTTCACAGATGATTCGAGTAAATGTTGAGTATATTTACTTGATGAAACACAAGTCTGAATTATTGAATGGTTCAAGTAATTTTAGAGTGAAGTAGCAGATCATTGTGACAAGAGGATAAAATGTCTATGATATGATCATAGAGATGAATATCTGAGTTACGAGTTTTGGCACACAATTAAGACATTGTGGAAATTGTTTCGCAATTAATACCGCCTGGAACACCATAATGTGATTGTGTGTCCGAACATCATAGTTGCACCCTATTGGATATGGTGCGTACCATGATGTCTCTTATCGAATTACCACTATCGTTCATGGGTTAGGCATTAGAGACAACCACATTCACTTTAAATAGGGCACCACGTAATTCCGATGAGATGACACCGTATGAATTATGGTTTAGAGAAACCTAAGTTGTCGTTTCTTAAAAGTTTGGGGCTGCGACGCTTATATGAAAAAGTTTCAGGTTGATAAGCTCGAACCCAAAGCGGATAAAATGCATCTTCATAGGAAACCCAAAACAGTTGGGTATACCTCCTAATTCAGATCCGAAAGCAATATGGATTGTTTCTAGAATC
>NW_021297143.1:0-2019 GCF_002162155.2 Triticum dicoccoides
GGTGGGCCCTGGTTGACTCTCCTGAGTCAATGACAGGTGGGGCCCAGCCCTGTTAATTAAACAGGTTTAGTTTTAATTAAACTTTAACTAAACTAATCCCACTGACACGCGGGACCCACTGTCAGGTTTGACCCGGACCGTGTCCCGTTGACCTGCTGATGTCACACTGACGTCAGGCTGACGCAATAATTGATTTTCTGGATTTAATCTAATATAGGAAATTCCAGAATATAGTTTAAACTTCAAAAATTCATAACTTTTAATCTGTAACTCCAAATCAGACAAATTATATATGAAAAATGATCAAAAAAATCCAATCTATCCATCTGTACTATTTTCATGCATGATTAAACAAGTTAACTTGATGTTTAATGCAGAACAAGGAAAAACACTTTAAAGGGCCATGTATGAGTTTGAAATTTGAATCTTTGGTTCAAATTGGTTCAAACCCTTCTGGTCTTAGTTGCGTTAGCCCAACACACTCATATTGCCATGTTTCATGCATGCATCATATTGTCGCACATTGTTTGGTGATAGTTGTGTATCGTTGTTCTTTGCGGCAGGTTCTGCCTCCGAGGAGTACCGTGATTACCCTAACGAAGAACCGTATCAGTGCATCGAACCATCAGGCAAGCAACCAACCATTTGATCATATCGATACAATCCCATGTTCTCGCTCCTGCTCTCTTTTATTGCATTAAGACAACGCGTTTCAAACTGCTGTGTGTTACGGTAGTTGAAGCCATTTCCTCTGCATGACCTGTCATTGCCACAGTAACTAGATGAAAGCCACTACCATGTGTAGGAGTTGATTGAGCCATATGTATGTGTTGTTCCTACCTTGCTATGCCTGCTATGCTTAGAGTCGTGTCAGGTCTGGTTCATCTGGGTGATGGACTAGAGTGAAATGATTATGTCGGTAATGAGAGTGGTGTGGTAAACACGATTTGGTAAAGGTATCGATGAGAGGCCATGTAGGAGTACATGGTGGGTTGTTTCATTGAAGCCGACCTTAAGCACTGAGATCTGTATGTGTGATTTAAGATTCAGCTACTACCATGCATTGGGCCCAAAACCAATGGACCCTCTCGACTTCTTGTTCACCCCAGTTCTCTGTCCAGGAGTTGCAAGTAGTTTCTGGTGTTTGTAGCCTACTGGAGGTCGTGGACAGCGCTGACCGTAGGGGTGGGCTGTGATGCGGTAGGTACGTGGCACGGTGTACCGAATACCCGTTAGGTATCTCGGGAACCCTGTTCACATCGTTTGGGGCTGTGAGCGATACCTCGGCCGGATCTCCTCATGGATGGAACCCGAATAGGCGATAAACCTGGACTAGAGACTTAGGTGATTAGGTAGGTCGTGGCCGACACCCACGTTGGGCTTCCGCTTGAAGGTTGCCGAGTACATGTCTTGTAAACGACGGTAAGTGGTGAGAGCGTGTACGAAGAAGTACACCCCTGCAGTGTTATCATGATCTATTCGAATAGCCGCGTCCGCGGTAAAGGACTACTTGGTTGCCTATATAGTTCATAGACAAGTAAATGGAAACTACTAAAAGCCTCAAGATAAGTGTGAGTGCCGAGGATGGCCTTCCGTAGGAAGACGGAGGTGGATCCTCGGTAGTGTATTGAAGTGGTGAGTAGTGGACTCGTGTGCGCAAAACCATTTCAAGTTGGAGTCTCGTAGGTTAGCCTAGCCAAGAGTCAAAGCTGGCTTGTTGCAACAACTCCACCAACCTTTCTTGATAATATGCATGTATGTAGGATCTGATGTAAGTCTTGCTGAGTACCTTTGTACTCATGTTGCTATAATCTACATTTTTACAGAAGACGCTGCAACCCCTTCTGATGGGTTCTTCGTAGACGTTGACATCAATGAGTAGGCTAAGGCCCAGGTGGTGATCCTGAGCTTGTGAAGGACCACGTAGTATAGCTAGGCTTTCCAAGCCTCTTTTATTTTACTAGTTGTCTGTACTCAGACAAGTTACTTCCGCTGATGGTTTGTATGACTGTATGACTT
>NW_021297144.1:0-2019 GCF_002162155.2 Triticum dicoccoides
GGTGGGCCCTGGTTGACTCTCCTGAGTCAATGACAGGTGGGGCCCAGCCCTGTTAATTAAACAGGTTTAGTTTTAATTAAACTTTAACTAAACTAATCCCACTGACACGCGGGACCCACTGTCAGGTTTGACCCGGACCGTGTCCCGTTGACCTGCTGATGTCACACTGACGTCAGGCTGACGCAATAATTGATTTTCTGGATTTAATCTAATATAGGAAATTCCAGAATATAGTTTAAACTTCAAAAATTCATAACTTTTAATCTGTAACTCCAAATCAGACAAATTATATATGAAAAATGATCAAAAAAATCCAATCTATCCATCTGTACTATTTTCATGCATGATTAAACAAGTTAACTTGATGTTTAATGCAGAACAAGGAAAAACACTTTAAAGGGCCATGTATGAGTTTGAAATTTGAATCTTTGGTTCAAATTGGTTCAAACCCTTCTGGTCTTAGTTGCGTTAGCCCAACACACTCATATTGCCATGTTTCATGCATGCATCATATTGTCGCACATTGTTTGGTGATAGTTGTGTATCGTTGTTCTTTGCGGCAGGTTCTGCCTCCGAGGAGTACCGTGATTACCCTAACGAAGAACCGTATCAGTGCATCGAACCATCAGGCAAGCAACCAACCATTTGATCATATCGATACAATCCCATGTTCTCGCTCCTGCTCTCTTTTATTGCATTAAGACAACGCGTTTCAAACTGCTGTGTGTTACGGTAGTTGAAGCCATTTCCTCTGCATGACCTGTCATTGCCACAGTAACTAGATGAAAGCCACTACCATGTGTAGGAGTTGATTGAGCCATATGTATGTGTTGTTCCTACCTTGCTATGCCTGCTATGCTTAGAGTCGTGTCAGGTCTGGTTCATCTGGGTGATGGACTAGAGTGAAATGATTATGTCGGTAATGAGAGTGGTGTGGTAAACACGATTTGGTAAAGGTATCGATGAGAGGCCATGTAGGAGTACATGGTGGGTTGTTTCATTGAAGCCGACCTTAAGCACTGAGATCTGTATGTGTGATTTAAGATTCAGCTACTACCATGCATTGGGCCCAAAACCAATGGACCCTCTCGACTTCTTGTTCACCCCAGTTCTCTGTCCAGGAGTTGCAAGTAGTTTCTGGTGTTTGTAGCCTACTGGAGGTCGTGGACAGCGCTGACCGTAGGGGTGGGCTGTGATGCGGTAGGTACGTGGCACGGTGTACCGAATACCCGTTAGGTATCTCGGGAACCCTGTTCACATCGTTTGGGGCTGTGAGCGATACCTCGGCCGGATCTCCTCATGGATGGAACCCGAATAGGCGATAAACCTGGACTAGAGACTTAGGTGATTAGGTAGGTCGTGGCCGACACCCACGTTGGGCTTCCGCTTGAAGGTTGCCGAGTACATGTCTTGTAAACGACGGTAAGTGGTGAGAGCGTGTATGAAGAAGTACACCCCTGCAGGGTTATCATGATCTATTCGAATAGCCGCGTCCGCGGTAAAGGACTACTTGGTTGCCTATATAGTTCATAGACAAGTAAATGGAAACTACTAAAAGCCTCAAGATAAGTGTGAGTGCCGAGGATGGCCTTCCGTAGGAAGACGGAGGTGGATCCTCGGTAGTGTATTGAAGTGGTGAGTAGTGGACTCGTGTGCGCAAAACCATTTCAAGTTGGAGTCTCGTAGGTTAGCCTAGCCAAGAGTCAAAGCTGGCTTGTTGCAACAACTCCACCAACCTTTCTTGATAATATGCATGTATGTAGGATCTGATGTAAGTCTTGCTGAGTACCTTTGTACTCATGTTGCTATAATCTACATTTTTACAGAAGACGCTGCAACCCCTTCTGATGGGTTCTTCGTAGACGTTGACATCAATGAGTAGGCTAAGGCCCAGGTGGTGATCCTGAGCTTGTGAAGGACCACGTAGTATAGCTAGGCTTTCCAAGCCTCTTTTATTTTACTAGTTGTCTGTACTCAGACAAGTTACTTCCGCTGATGGTTTGTATGACTGTATGACTT
>NW_021297145.1:0-957 GCF_002162155.2 Triticum dicoccoides
CATTTCTTGGATTATTACTCACTATTTTGGGGTCCCGGAGCGATTTCCATAGTTGTTGAACCCCAAGGTGCGCTTACGTGTTGGTCATCAACACTGGCAGTTTTGGCTGATTTTGGGCCGTTTCATGGACTATTACTCACTGTTTTGGGGTCCCGATGTGCTTTCCATGGTTAACGAACCATGTGGTGCGTTTATGTGTCAGTCATCAACACTAAAAGTTTAGGCCGATTCTAGCCCGTTTCTTTGATTATTACTCACCGTTTTCGGGTAACGAAGCAATTTCCATAATTGTTGAACCCCAAGGTCCGCTTACGTGTCGGTCATCCACACTGGCAGTTTTGGCCAATTGTGGCCCATTTCATGGACTATTACTCATTGTTTTGGGGGTCCTGGAGTGGTTTCCATGGTTAACGAACCATGTGGTGCGTTCATGTGTCGGTCATCAACACTCGCAGTTTTGGCCGATTCTGACCCGTATCTTGGATTATTACTCACTATTTTGGGGTCTCGAACAAATTTCCATAGTTGTTGAACCCCAAGGTGCGCTTACGTGTAGGTCATCAACACTGGCAGTTTTGGCCGATTCTGGCCCGTTTCATGGACTACCACTCACTATTTCGGGGTCCCGGAGTGGTTTCCATGGTTAACGAACCCTGTGGTGCGTTTACGTGTCGGTCATCAACACTGGCAGTTTTGGCCAATTCTGGCCCATTTCTTGGATTATTACTCACTATTTTGGGGTCCCGGAGCGATTTCCATAGTTGTTGAACCCCAAGGTGCGCTTACGTGTTGGTCATCAACACTGGCAGTTTTGGCCGATTTTGGGCCGTTTCATGGACTATTACTCACTGTTTTGGGGTCCCGATGTGGTTTCCATGGTTAACGAACCATGTGGTGCGTTTATGTGTCGGTCATCAACACTGACAGTTTAGGCCGATTCTGGCCCGTTTCTTTGAT
>NW_021297146.1:0-1134 GCF_002162155.2 Triticum dicoccoides
TGGGCACGAGCCTGAAATCCCAATTTCAGCCCTCGAAACATCTCATATGTTCCGCGACGTTTCGAAAACGTCTTTGGTGCCTCTACTTAAACCATTTAACTGAACTATCACGTAGTTATCAAAACGTGTATGTTCGATGTTCGAAACATCCACAAACGACGTTGGGGTTCAGCACACTGAGCGGTGCATTAAGGACATAAGCTTTCTACTGATCGCATAATCGCTACTATCAACTTTCAACTATATTTTCTCTAGGAACATATCTAAACAGTGGAACTAAAGCGCGAGCTTACGACATAATTTGCAAAAGGTCTTTTGACTATGTTCAGGATAATTAAGTTCATCTTATGAACTCCCACTTAGATAGACATCCCTCTGGTCATCTAAGTGATCACATGATCCGAGTCAACTAGGCCGTGTCCGATCATCACGTGAGACGGACTAGTCATCATCGGTGAACATCTTCATGTTGATCGTATCTACTATACGACTCATGCTCGACCTTTCGGTCTCCGTGTTCCGAGGCCATGTATGCACATGCTAGGCTCGTCAAGTTAACCCTAAGTGTTTTCGCTGTGTCAAACTGTCTTACACCCGTTGTATGTGAACGTAAGAATCCATCACACCCGATCATCACGTGGTGCTTAGAAGCGACGAACTGTAGCAACGGTGCACAGTTAGGGGAGAACACTTCTTGAAATTTTGTAAGGGATCATCTTATTTACTACCGTCGTCCTAAGTAAACAAGATGCATAAACATGATAAACATCACATGCAATCAAATAGTGACATGATATGGCCAATATCATTTTGCTCCTTTTGATCTTCATCTTCGGGGCTCCATGATCATCATCGTCACCGGCTTGACACCATGATCTCCATCATCATGATCTCCATCATCGTGTCTTCATGAAGTTGTCACGCCAACGACTACTTCTACTTCTATGACTAACGCGTTTAGCAATAAAGTAAAGTAGTTTACATGGCGTTCTTCAATGACACGCAGGTCATACAAAAAATAAAGACAACTCCTATGGCTCCTGCCGGTTGTCATACTCATCGACATGCAAGTCGTGAATCCTATTACAAGAACATGATCAATCTCATACATCACATATCATTCATCACATTCTT
>NW_021297147.1:0-1067 GCF_002162155.2 Triticum dicoccoides
TCGGTGATGAACTCCTTCACCCATATTGCTTCATGTGCTACCTCCGAGGCTGCCATGTACTCCGCTTCACATGTAGATCCCGCCACGACGCTTTGCTTGCAACTGCACCAGCTTACTGCCCCACCATTCAAAATATACACGTATCCGGTTTGTGACTTAGAGTCATCCAGATCTGTGTCGAAGCTAGCGTCGACGTAACCCTTTACGACGAGCTCTTCGTCACCTCCATAAACGAGAAACATTTCCTTAGTCCTTTTCAGGTACTTCAGGATATTCTTGACCGCTGTCCAGTGTTCCTTGCCGGGATTACTTTGGTACCTTCCTACCAAACTGACTGCGAGGTTAACATCAGGTCTGGTACACAGCATGGCATACATAATAGAACCTATGGCTGAGGCATAGGGGATGACGCTCATCTCTTCTATATCTTCTGCCGTGGTCGGACATTGAGCTGAGCTCAATTTCATACCTTGTAACACAGGCAAGAACCCCTTCTTGGATTGATCCATATTGAACTTCTTCAATATCTTATCAAGGTATGTGCTTTGTGAAAGACCTATGAGGCGTCTCGATCTATCTCTATAGATTTTGATGCCTAATATATAAGCAGCTTTTCCAAGGTCCTTCATTGAAAAACTTTTATTCAAGTAGGCCTTGATGCTGTCCAAGAGTTCTATATCATTTCCCATCAAAAGTATGTCATCTACATATAATATGAGAAATGCTACAGAGCTCCCACTCACTTTCTTGTAAACGCAGGCTTCTCCATAAGTCTGTGTAAACCCAAACGCTTTGATCATCTCATCAAAGCGAATGTTCCAACTCCGAGATGCTTGCACCAGCCCATAAATCGAGCGTTGGAGCTTGCACACTTTGTCAGCATTCTTAGGATCGACAAAACCTTCCGGCTGCATCATATACAATTCTTCCTTAAGGAAACCATTAAGGAATGCCGTTTTGACGTCCATTTGCCATATTTCGTAATCATAGAATGCGGCAATTGCTAACATGATTCGGACGGACTTCAGCTTCGCTACCGGTGAGAAAGTCTCATCGTAGTCAACCCC
>NW_021297148.1:0-1208 GCF_002162155.2 Triticum dicoccoides
CGAATATGGAAGAGGCAACAAATCAATAGGTGCACGAGGTAGGAAACCATACACAACTTCAAAAGGGCACATCTTAGTAGTAGAATGCAATGAACGATTATAAGCAAATTCAATATGAGGCAAGCATTCCTCCCACATTTTCTTATTATTCTTCAAAACAGCCCTAAGCATAGTAGACAACGTTCTATTGACTACTTCAGTTTGTCCATCAGTTTGGGGGTGACAAGTAGTACTAAAAAGCAGTTTAGTCCCCAACTTAGCCCATAAACATCTCCAAAAGTGGCTAAGAAATTTAGTATCACGATCTGAAACAATAGTATTTGGCACACCATGCAAGCGAATAATTTCATGAAACAACAAATCAGCAACATTAACAGCATCATCGCTTTTATGACATGGTATAAAGTGTGCCATTTTCGAGAATCTATCCACGACAACAAATATGCTATCCCTCCCCTTCTTTGTTCGAGGTAAACCTAAAACAAAGTCCATAGATATATCCTCCCAAGGAACACTAGGTACAGGAAAAGGCATATATAAACCATGAGGATTGAGTCGTGACTTAGCTTTTTGACATGTAATGCATCGAGCAATAAAACGCTCAACATCCCGTCTCATCTTTGGCCAAAAGAAATGTGTAGCAAGTACGTCCTCCGTCTTCTTCACGCCAAAGTGTCCCATTAATCCTCCTCCATGCGCCTCCCGCAACAACAAAAGACGAATGGAGCTAGCTGGAATGCATAGCTTGTTAGCACGAAACACAAATCCATCGTTAATGACAAACTTGTTCCACATTCTTCATTCTTTACAATTCTGCATTACATCTTTAAAATCAGCATCATGCACATATTGATCTTTGATGGTCTCCAAACCAAATATTTTGAAGTCAAGTTGTGAAAGCATAGTATAGCGACGAGACAATGCATCAGCAATAACATTTTCTTTTCCCTTCTTGTGTTTAATGACATAAGGGAAAGTCTCAATGAATTCAACCCATTTAGCATGTCTACGATTCAGTTTAGCTTGACTTTTAATATGTTTCAAAGATTCATGATCAGAATGTATAACAAATTCTTTGGGCCATAAATAATGTTGCCATGTTTCTAAAGTCCGAACAAGAGCATATAATTCTTTATCATAAGTAGAATAATTCAGACTAGGCCCACTCAATTTTTCAGAAAAGTATGCAACAGGTTTGCCATCTTGTA
>NW_021297149.1:0-46950 GCF_002162155.2 Triticum dicoccoides
GTGCATGATGCTGATTTTAAAGATGTAATGCATAATTGTAAAGAAGGAAGAATGTGGAACAAGTTTGTTGTTAACGATGGATTTGTGTTTCGTGCTAACAAGCTATGCATTCCAGCTAGCTCCGTTCGTCTTTTGTTGTTGCAGGAGGCGCATGGAGGAGGATTAATGGGACACTTTGGCATGAAGAAGACGGAGGACGTACTTGCTACACATTTCTTTTGGCCAAAGATGAGACGGGATGTTGAGCGTTTTATTGCTCGCTGCACTACATGTCAAAAAGCTAAGTCACGACTCAATCCTCATGGTTTATATATGCCTTTGCCTGTACCTAGTGTTCCTTGGGAGGATATATCTATGGACTTTGTTTTAGGTTTACCTCGAACAAAGAAGGGGAGGGATAGCATATTTGTTGTCGTTGATAGATTCTCGAAAATGGCACACTTTATACCATGTCATAAAAGCGATGATGCTGTTAATGTTGCTGATTTGTTATTTCGTGAAATTATTCGTTTGCATGGTGTGCCAAATACTATTGTTTCAGATCGTGATACTAAATTTCTTAGCCACTTTTGGAGATGTTTATGGGCTAAGTTGGGGACTAAACTGCTTTTTAGTACTACTTGTCACCCCCAAACTGATGGACAAACTGAAGTAGTCAATAGAACGTTGTCTACTATGCTTAGGGCTGTTTTGAAGAATAATAAGAAAATGTCGGAGGAATGCTTGCCTCATATTGAATTTGCTTATAATCGTTCAGTGCATTCTACTACTAAGATGTGCCCTTTTGAAGTTGTGTATGGTTTCCTACCTCGTGCACCTATTGATTTGTTGCCTCTTCCATCTTCGGAGAAGGTTAATTTTGATGCTAAACAACGTGCTGAATTGATTTTAAAAATGCATGAGTTAACTAAGGAAAACATTGAGCGCATGAATGCTAAATATAAACTTGCTGGAGATAAGGGTAGAAAACATGTTGTGTTTGCACCTGGAAATCTTGTTTGGTTACATTTGCGTAAGGATAGATTTCCTGATTTGCGCAAATCAAAGTTAATGCCACGTGTTGATGGTCCCTTTAAGGTGTTAGAGAAAATAAATGATAATGCATATAAACTTGAGCTGCCTGCAGATTTTGGGGTTAGTCCCACTTTTAACATTGCAGATTTGAAGCCTTATTTGGGTGAGGAAGATGAACTTCCGTCGAGGACGACTTCATTTCAAGAAGGGGAGGATGATGAGGACATCAATACAATTGTTACACCCACAGCCCCTGCTGCTATACATACTGGACCAATTACTAGAGCTCGTGCACGCCAACTAAATTACCAGGTACTTTCGTTTCTTGGTAATGATTCTAATGTTCATGAGAATATGATGCTGCCTAAATTGGATACATTTGTTTTGCGTACAAATGAAGGGCCTAGCTTGGAGAAGGATGAACATTGGAGCAAGAACAAGCATGGAGATGATGGCATGCGCAAGGGGAACAAGAACGGAGTTACAAGTGATGATTTCAGGACTTTGAAGCCACCATAATGGGTGCATGAAGCCTTGGACGAAATATACAAGATGCCACTTCATAAATTTCGTCCCGAGGCTATTTTAGGTGCTGCGTCACCTTATTATTGGGCCAGGCCCATGTAATTTCGAAATACATAAGTATAGGCTATTTTTAGAGTCCGTATGTGTGGGGAAACAAGAGATAGGGTTGATTTCGGACTCCTCCACCAAGGGCCACGAAATTCCCCCCCTCTTCCTCCATATATACAGCCCTTAGGGCATCGTTTAGACTTTGGGTTTTGTTTAGATTAAAAGTTCGCCATAGCTGCAACTTCGCGTACTTCGTTTGTGTTCAACGACCAGACAAAGGCGTCACAGAACCCCACCTTGATCAATAAAGCTTTCATCATATATTCGCAATATCCAGATTGCAATCTTAGTTTCTTGCTTGTTCTTCGTTTGCTCGCAGGAAACAGACCCTCGTGGTCAGGTTGATCGTGCTCCGGCATGGTCAATAACCTCTCGGAGTTGGTTTAGCGATTGCTAAGGCGCGACGTCCTCGCACGTTCGTAGTCGGATCGTCAAAGTCGACTTCCACCAAAGCGAAATCCACCATCTCATCGAAAGACGGGACACCTTTGCCTCTATCACGTGCTGATGGTCCCTTTAAGGTGTTAGAGAAAATAAATGATAATGCATATAAACTTGAGCTGCCTGCAGATTTTGGGGTTAGTCCCACTTTTAACATTGCAGATTTGAAGCCTTATTTGGGTGAGGAAGATGAACTTCCGTCGAGGACGACTTCATTTCAAGAAGGGGAGGATGATGAGGACATCAATACAATTGTTACACCCACAGCCCCTGCTGCTATACATACTGGACCAATTACTAGAGCTCGTGCACGCCAACTAAATTATCAGGTACTTTCGTTTCTTGGTAATGATTTTAATGTTCATGAGAATATGATGCTGCCTAAATTGGATACATTTGTTTTGCTTACAAATGAAGGGCCTAGCTTGGAGAAGGATGAACATTGGAGCAAGAACAAGCATGGAGATGATGGCATGCGCAAGGGGAACAAGAACGGAGTTACAAGTGATGATTTCAGGACTTTGAAGCCACCATAATGTGTGCATGAAGCCTTGGACGAAATATACAAGATGCCACTTCATAAATTTCGTCCCGAGGCTATTTTAGGTGCTGTGTCACCTTATTATTGGGCCAGGCCCATGTAATTTCGAAATACATAAGTATAGGCTATTTTTAGAGTCCGTATGTGTGGGGAAACAAGAGATAGGGTTGATTTCGGACCCCTCCACCAAGGGCCACGAAATTCCCCCCCTCTTCCTCCATATATACAGCCCTTAGGGCATCGTTTAGACTTTGGGGTTTTGTTTAGATTAAAAGTTGGCCATAGCTGCAACTTCGCGTACTTCGTTTGTGTTCAACGACCAGACAAAGGCGTCACAGAACCCCACCTTGATCAATAAAGCTTTCATCTTATATTCGCAATATCCAGATTGCAATCTTAGTTTCTTGCTTGTTCTTCGTTTGCTCGCAGGAAACAGACCCTCGTGGTCAGGTTGATCGTGCTCCGGCGTGGTCAATAACCTCTCGGAGTTGGTTTAGCGATTGCTAAGGCGCGACGTCCTCGCACGTTCGTAGTCGGATCGTCAAAGTCGACTTCCACCAAAGCGAAATCCACCATCTCATCGAAAGACGGGACACCTTTGCCTCTATCACATCTTCGCCTGATCGAATCTGCATCTTATCTAGTTTGTCTTGGAAAGAGGGAGAAAAAGAAGATAAAGAAAAAAAAAGAGTCGGGTAGCCACGCTCCGTTTAGGCCCAAAATTTTTCGAAAACGCATTTTTCGAAAAAATTTCTGGCTATCCTATTTTTAAGTGTTTCTGAGTGTTTTGAGACAGGTGCCATTATAGGAAGTTTTTTTTGACCCGTTTCCAGTTTTTGGGTCCGGGCAGTTGAAAAAAAAAAATTGGTCGAAAAAATTTCGTGCCCATCCTGTCAGTTTGAGCTAGGAAGAGTTTTGAGACACTCGCCATTATAGTGATTTTTCGCAAAAAAAAAGCAGCGCAAAAAAAAAGAGCGCAAAAAAAAAGAGCGAAAAAAAAAATTCAGAGTGTGCTTTTCCCTTGTTTACGTGCCGCGCCGTGATTTTGTTAGTGTTCTAGGCTCGCGTCTCTAGCACAGTCTAGCCTAGGACCAGCATAGTACCGTCGTTGAGCGTTTATTCAACATTGCATCTTTGAATTGATTATTGCTAATCTTTTGCTACCATATATAGCCAACCCAGCTCCACATATTTCTACACCGTGTATACGTACGCTCCCCTGGCAATCGCTTTACTCAATATTCGGAGTTACTTGACACCGCTGGTTGCCGATCACCGCCTGCTGCATGGTAAGAACTTGTAAGACATTGATATTTGCTTTACTGTGAGCGTTTTACCACCACATCCTAGTAGTTATAGGAACATTATTTTTGGGTTTTGTTTCTTGTTCTACTAATCATGACAGGATCCAGAGTCAATTCATGGGCTTTGTCGATCGCGGGAGACGTGCCACCACCTTTGCAAATACCACAACCGTTACGAGAGGTGCACAAACATCCAAATGCACATGATCAGGTTAATGCATCTATACCACCATTTAATGGCCGTTTTAAACCTGCTTTATATATTGAATGGGAGTTCGACATAAAAAATATATTTGCTTCCCATAATTTCAATGAACATAAAAAGGTTAAGGTTGCGGTTGGTTCTTTCACTGGTTATGCTTTGGTTTGGTGGAGTGAATATTGTCGGTTACACCCTGATTATATACCTACTACTTGGGATGATTTGAAACTTGCCATGCGACATACTTTCGTCCCTGCTTATTATACTCGTGACATGATTAAGAAGTTGCAACACTTAAAACAAGGTAGTGAAACTGTAACAAAATATTATGATGATTTACAAACTACCTTGTTGCATTCCTCTTTAGAAGAAAGTGAAGATGATTTTATGGATAGATTTTGGGGAGGATTAAACTGTGATATTCAAGAGATACTAATTCATGAAGAGTGTTATCCTATGGACCATTTGTTTCATCTGGCTTGCAAAGCTGAACAGGAAATAAAACGACGTGTTGGCCACGAGGAGAACAAGCGCACGGTGCACATTCCAAGAGTTGATATGATTGTTCCTTCAACTACTAGGCATACTATGACAACCACATCCGTTGTTGTCAGGACTACATCACCTCCACCATGTGACACATCGCCCCCGAGAGTGGCTACATCATCTGAGTTGATCATAAGAGGTAATGACAAAGGTACTGATCTTCCATCTCTACATGAGAATGATGAATGCCTTGTCAATTTGAATGCACCATCTGATGAGCTACCCACTACTTTGATCACACCACCTATTTTAGAGGACTACGTTGATAATTTGACTTTGCCATGTGATCAAACAACTGAAATACCAACAATTTTGAGTGCACCCATTGAATTAACTATTGATGCAAAAGAACCAATGTATAACCATTTTGATATGACCTCTAATCTTGGTGATGATTCTGTGTTGAATGACTTATTGCATGTTTGCTATTTTAAGCATGTTGTAGCATGTAAATTTGATGCAAGTAAGGTTTATTCACCAATGTTGGGATTGGTTTAATGATGAACATTGTCAATCTTTTGAAATAAATAAGAGCTTCACTTATATGTGCAAACTGAGTTGCAATATTTTCATGCCTTCTACTTCTTGTGCTAATTTTTTGGCTTTAGATTTTATGAACTATGCAAGTTACTCATCTATTCATGTGTCATATATGCAAAAATTAAGGGAAGTAAAAATGGATGACATATACATATACAACATGTACACCTTGTCTCTTTTGTTAGCCACATTTCAGATTAAGCAACGCCGAGGACGGCTTTATTTTCAAGAAGGGGAGGATGATGAGGACATGACTACCTTGGATATGACCAAAAATATTGCATATATGCATATTTGTCAGGTGATTTCTAGTGCAAACTATTCAATAATCTATTTATGTTATCCAGAACAAAAATACTTCACACACTTTTGTGTTTTGTCTAATTGCAGGTGTATGGGACATTTGTACAATTCACATATGAAGATAAGGAAGAAAGAGATGTTTATTTGCTGTCCAAAAAGTTCTCTCACGTCACTTTTGGCCCAAGAGAAGATAGAGTCCAAGTCTCTCACGTTCTGGATTCAGATTCGGACTGCACAGACATACCTGACTCAAAACGCACACAAGTTTTTCATACGGACTCCGAATTGGGTGATTCTTTTTTTGTTGGAAACTAGATTTCGTGCACTTTCCAACCCAATTGGAATCACCTTCAAATTCGTCCGGAGCATTGATTTGTGGACGAAACAATCTGATGCTGCAGCAGAATCCGAGTCAAACTACAAGTCCAAAGGTGTTACATCAACTCCACTTGGGCCCATTGGCCTTGTACAACCTAGATTTAGTTTTAGGCTGCCTTGGGACGTCCTCCCACCTCCTTGGCCGCCACCCCTTGCTCCTATATAAGTAGATCCATCTAGTAGCTTTTCCTTGGGATTTGTTTAGTTAAAAGTTAGCCATTGCAACTTCGTGTACTTCGTTTGTGTCCAACGACCAGACCAAGACCGCTTCCGGATCCCCACCATTATCAATACCTCATATATATTTGCAATATTCAGATTGCTTTATCATATTCTTGCTCGTTCTTCGATTGCTTGCAGGAATAGACCTTCGTGGTCAGGCTGACCGTGCTTCCGGCATCGTCAGTAACCTCAGAAGATTGGTTTAGCGATTGCTAAGGCGCAACGTCGTGCACGTTTGTAGTCGGATCGTCAAAGTCGTCTCCACCAAATCGATAGTTATCATCTCATCGAAAGATCGGGACACCCTCGCCTCTATCAAAAGAGATGTTTATTTGCTGTCTAAAAAGTTCTCTCACGTCACTTTTGGCCCAAGAGAAGATAGAGTCCAAGTCTCTCACGTTCTGGATTCAGATTCGGACTGCACAGACATACCTGACTCAAAACGCACACAAGTTTTTCATACGGACTCCGAATTGGGTAATTCTTTTTTTGTTGGAAACTAGATTTCGTGCACTTTCCAACCCAATTGGAATCACCTTCAAATTCGTCCGGAGCGTTGAGTTGTGGACGAAACAATCTGATGCTGCAGCAGAATCCGAGTCAAACTACAAGTCCAAAGGTGTTACATCACCTCCACTTGGGCCCATTGGCCTTGTACGACCTAGATTTAGTTTTAGGCTGCCTTGGGACGTCCTCCCACCTCCTTGGCCGCCATCCCTTGCTCCTATATAAGTAGATCCATCTAGTAGCTTTTCCTTGGGGATTTGTTTAGTTAAAAGTTAACCATTGCAACTTCGTGTATTTCGTTTGTGTCCAACGACCAGACCAAGACCGCTTACGGATCCCCACCTTTATCAATACTTCATACATATTCGCAATATTCAGATTGCCTTTATCATATTCTTGCTCGTTTTTCGATTGCTTGCAGGAATAGACCTTCGTGGTCAGGTTGATCGTGCTCCGGCGTGGTCAATAACCTCAGGAGATTGGTTTAGCGATTGCTAAGGCGCAACGTCATGCATGTTTGTAGTCGGATCGTCAAAGTCGTCTCCACCAAATCGATAGTTATCATCTCATCGAAAGATCGGGACACCCTCGCCTCTATCATTTTGTGTGCAAAGAGGCATTATTTTCATTCGAGGACGTGCCTTCCTCTTTGCCTCCTGCTGTCACTAACATTTTGCAGGAGTTTGCTGACGTCTTTCCACAAGACGTGCCACCGGGATTACCGCCTATTCGAGGGATTGAGCATCAGATTGACTTAATTCCCGGTGCTTCACTGCCAAACCGTGCACCATACCGTATCAATCCAGAGGAGACGAAGGAGATTATGCGTCAAGTACTAGAGCTTCTCGACTAAGGTTATATACGCGAATCCCTTAGTCCTTGTGCTGTTCCTATTATTCTAGTGCCGAAAAAGGATGGTACATCACGTATGTGTGTTGATTGTAGAGGCATTAATAATATTACTATTCGTTATCGTCATCCTATTCGTAGGCTCGATGATATGCTTGATGAATTGAGTGGCTCTACAATATTCTCCAAAGTTGATTTGCGTAGTGGATACCATCAAATTCGTGTGAAATTGGGAGATGAATGGAAAACAACATTTAAAACTAAGTTTGGATTATATGAGTGGTTAGTCATGCCTTTTGGGTTAACTAATGCACCTAGTACTTTCATGAGATTTGATGAGGACATGACTACCTTGGATATGACCAAAAATATTGCATATATGCATATTTGTCAGGTGATTTCTAGTGCAAACTATTCAACAATCTATTTATGTTATCCAGAACAAAAATACTTCACACACTTTTGTGTTTTGTCTAATTGCAGGTGTATGGGACATTTGTACAATCCACATATGAAGATCAGGAAGAAAGAGATGTTTATTTGTTGTCCAAAAAGTTCTCTCACGTCACTTTTGGCCCAAGAGAAGATAGAGTCCAAGTCTCTCACGTTCTGGATTCAGATTCGGACTACACAGACACACCTGACACAAAACGCACACAAGTTTTTCATACGGACTCCGAATTGGGTGATTCTTTTTTTGTTTGAAACTAGATTTCGTGCACTTCCCAACCCACTTGGAATCACCTTCAAATTCGTCCGGAGCGTTGAGTTGTGGACGAAACAATCTGATGCTGCAGCAGAATCCGAGTCAAACTACAAGTCCAAAGGTGTTACATCACCTCCACTTGGGCCCATTGGCCTTGTACGACCTAGATTTAGTTTTAGGCTGCCTTGGGACGTCCTCCCACCTCCTTGGCCGCCACCCCTTGCTCCTATATAAGTAGATCCATCTAGTAGCTTTTCCTTGGGATTTGTCTAGTTAAAAGTTAGCCATTGCAACTTCGTGTACTTCGTTTGTGTCCAACGACCAGACCAAGACCGCTTCCGGATCCCCACCATTATCAATACTTCATATATATTTGCAATATTCAGATTGCTTTATCATATTCTTGCTCGTTCTTCGATTGCTTGCAGGAATAGACCTTCGTGGTCAGGTTGATCGTGCACCGGCGTGGTCAATAACCTCTGGAGATTGGTTTAGCGATTGCTAAGGCGCAACGTCGAGCACGTTTGTAGTCGGATCGTCAAAGTCGTCTCCACCAAATCGATAGTTACCATCTCATCGAAAGATCGGGACACCCCCACCTCTATAAAAAGAGATGTTTATTTGCTGTCCAAAAAGTTCTCTCACGTCACTTTTGGCCCAAGAGAAGATAGAGTCCAAGTCTATCACGTTCTGGATTCAGATTCGGACTTCACAGACACACCTGACTCAAAACGCACACAAGTTTTTCATACGGACTCCGAATTGGGTGATTCTTTTTTTGTTGGAAACTAGATTTCGTGCACTTTCCAACCCAATTGGAATCACCTTCAAATTCGTCCGGAGCGTTGAGTTGTGGACGAAACAATATGATGCTGCAGCAGAATCCGAGTCAAACTACAAGTCCAAAGGTGTTACATCACCTCCACTTGGGCCCATTGGCCTTGTACGACCTAGATTTAGTTTTAGGCTGCCTTGGGACATCCTCCCACCTCCTTGGCCGCCACCCCTTGCTCCTATATAAGTAGATCCATCTAGTAGCTTTTCATTGGGATTTGTTTAGTTAAAAGTTAGCCATTGCAACTTCGTGTACTTCGTTTGTGTCCAACGACCAGACCAAGACCGCTTCCGTATCCCCACCATTATCAATACTTCATATATATTTGCGATATTCAGATTGCTTTATCATATTCTTGCTCGTTCTTTGATTGCTTGCAGGAATAGACCTTCGTGGTCAGGCTGACCGTGCTTCCAGCATCGTCAGTAACCTCAGGAGATTGGTTTAGCGGTTGCTAAGGCGCAACGTCGTGCACGTTTGTAGTCGGATCGTCAAAGTCGTCTCCACCAAATCGATAGTTATCGTCTCATCGAAAGATCGGGACCCTCGCCTCTATCAAGATTAATGAACGAAGTTTTACGTGCTTTCATTGGACGATTTGTGGTAGTTTACTTTGATGACATATTGATTTATAGCAGATCTTTGGAAGAACATTTGGAATGTTTACGTGTTGTTTTTATTGCTCTACGTGATGCACGTTTGTTTGGTAACCTTGGGAAGTGCACCTTTTGCACCGACCGAGTATCTTTTCTTGGCTATGTTGTTACTCCACAAGGAATTGAAGTTGATAAAGCCAAGATTGAAGCTATTGAGAGTTGGCCGCAGCCCAAAACGGTCACACAAGTGAGGAGTTTTCTTGGCCTCGCTGGATTCTATAGGCGTTTTGTGAGAGATTTCAACACCATTGCTGCACCTCTCAATGAGCTTACAAAGAAAGATGTGCCTTTTCTTTGGGGTACCACACAGGAAGAAGCCTTCTCGGTATTGAAAGATAAGTTGACACATGCTCCTTTACTCCAACTTCCTGATTTTAATAAGACTTTTGAGCTTGAATGTGATGCTAGTGGAATTGGATTAGGCGGTGTGTTATTACAAGACGGCAAACCTGTTGCATACTTTTCTGAAAAATTGAGTGGGCCTAGTCTGAATTATTCTACTTATGATAAAGAATTATATGCTCTTGTTCGGACTTTAGAAACATGGCAACATTATTTATGGCCCAAAGAATTTGTTATACATTCTGATCATGAATCTTTGAAACATATTAAAAGTCAAGCTAAACTGAATCGTAGACATGCTAAATGGGTTGAATTCATTGAGACTTTTCCTTATGTCATTAAACACAAGAAGGGAAAAGAAAATATTATTGCTGATGCATTGTCTCGCCACTATACTATGCTTTCACAACTTGACTTCAAAATATTTCGTTTAGAGACCATCAAAGATCAATATGTGCATGATGCTGATTTTAAAGATGTAATGCAGAATTGTAAAGAAGGAAGAATGTGGAACAAGTTCGTCGTTAACGATGGATTTGTGTTTCGTGCTAACAAGCTATGCATTCCAGCTAGCTCCGTTCGTCTTTTGTTGTTGCAGAAGGCGCATGGAGGAGGATTAATGGGACACTTTGGCGTGAAGAAGACGGAGGACGTACTTGCTACACATTTCTTTTGGCCAAAGATGAGACGGGATGTTGAGCGTTTTATTGCTCGCTGCACTACATGTCAAAAAGCTAAGTCATGACTCAATCCTCATGGTTTATATATGCCTTTGCTTGTACCTAGTGTTCCTTGGGAGGATATATCTATGGACTTTGTTTTAGGTTTACCTCGAACAAAGAAGGGGAGGGATAGCATATTTGTTGTCGTGGATAGATTCTCGAAAATGGCACACTTTATACCATGTCATAAAAGCGATGATGCTGTTAATGTTGCTGATTTGTTCTTTCGTGAAATTATTCGCTTGCATGGTGTGCCAAATACTATTGTTTCAGATCGTGATACTAAATTTCTTAGCCACTTTTGGAGATGTTTATGGACTAAGTTGGGGACTAAACTGCTTTTTAGTACTACTTGTCACCCCCAAACTGATGGACAAACTGAAGTAGTCAATAGAACGTTGTCTACTATGCTTAGGGCTGTTTTGAAGAATAATAAGAAAATGTCGGAGGAATGCTTGCCTCATATTGAATTGAATTTGCTTATAATCGTTCATTGCATTCTACTACTAAGATGTGCCCTTTTGAAGTTGTGTATGGTTTCCTACCTCGTGCACCTATTGATTTGTTGCCTCTTCCATCTTCGGAGAAGGTTAATTTTGATGCTAAACAACGTGCTGAATTGATTTTAAAAATGCATGAGTTAACTAAGGAAAACATTGAGCGTATGAATGCTAAATATAAACTTGCTGGAGATAAGGGTAGAAAACATGTTGTGTTTGCACCTGGAGATCTTGTTTGGTTACATTTGCGTAAGGATAGATTTCCTGATTTGCGCAAATCAAAGTTAATTCCACGTGCTGATGGTCCCTTTAAGGTGTTAGAGAAAATAAATGATAATGCATATAAACTTGAGCTGCCTGCAGATTTTGGGGTTAGTCCCACTTTTAACATTGCAGATTTGAAGCCTTATTTGGGTGAGGAAGATGAACTTCCGTCGAGGACGACTTCATTTCAAGAAGGGGAGGATGATGAGGACATCAATACAATTGTTACACCCACAGCCCCTGCTGCTATACACACTGGACCAATTACTAGAGCTCGTGCACGCCAACTAAATTACCAGGTACTTTCGTTTCTTGGTAATGATTCTAATGTTCATGAGAATATGATGCTGCCTAAATTGGATACATTTGTTTTGCTTACAAATGAAGGGCCTAGCTTGGAGAAGGATGAACATTGGAGCAAGAACAAGCATGGAGATGATGGCATGCGCAACGAGAACAAGAATGGAGTTACAAGTGATGATTTCAGGACTTTGAAGCCACCATAATGGGTGCATGAAGCCTTGGACGAAATATACAAGATGCCACTTCATAAATTTCGTCCCGAGGCTATTTTAGGTGATGCGTCACCTTATTATTGGGCCAGGCCCATGTAATTTCGAAATACATAAGTATAGGCTATTTTTAGAGTACATATGTGTGGGGAAACAAGAGATAGGGTTGATTTCGGACCCCTCCACCAAGGGCCACGAAATTCCCCCCCTCTTCCTCCATATATACAGCTCTTAGGGCATCGTTTAGACTTCGGGTTTTGTTTAGATTAAAGTTCACCATAGCTGCAATTTCGCGTACTTCGTTTGTGTTCAACGACCAGACAAAGGCGTCACAGAACCCCACCTTGATCAATAAAGCTTTCATCTTATATTCGCAATATCCAGATCGCAATCTCAGATTCTTGCTTGTTCTTCGTTTGCTCGCAAGAATCAGACCCTCGTGGTCAGGTTGATCGTGCTCCGGCGTGGTCAATAACCTCTCGGAGTTGGTTTAGCGATTGCTAAGGCGCGACGTCCTCGCACGTTCGTAGTCGGATCGTCAAAGTCGACTTCCACCAAAGCGAAAATCCATCATCTCATCGAAAGACGGGACACCTCCGCCTCTATCAGCATGAGTAGCAACATCGCATGGAGAATATTTGATAGAGGCGAGGGTGTCCCAATCTTTCGATGAGATGATAACTATCGATTTGGTGGAGTCGACTTTGACGATCCGACTACAAACGTGCACGACGTTGCGCCTTAGCAATCGCTAAACCAATCTCCTGAGGTTACTAACAATGCTGGAAGCACGGTTAGCCTGACCACGAAGGTCTATTCCTGCAAGCAATCGAAGAACGAGCAAGAGTATGATAAAGCAATCTGAATATTGCAAATATATATGAAGTATTGATAATGGTGGGGATCCGGAAGCGGTCTTGGTCTGGTCGTTGGACACAAACGAAGTACACGAAGTTGCAATGGCTAACTTTTAACTAAACAAATCCCAAGAGAAAAGCTACTAGATGGATCTACTTATATAAGAGCAAGGGGTGGCGGCCAAGGAGGGTGGAGGACGTCCCAAGGCAGCCTAAAACTAAATCTAGGTCGTACAAGGCCAATGGGCCCAAGTGGAGGTCATGTAACACCTTTGGACTTGTAGTTTGACTCGGATTCTGCTGCAGCGTCATATTGTTTCGTCCACAACTCAACGCTCTGGACGAATTTGAAGGTGATTCCAATTGGGTTGGAAAGTGCACGAAATCTAGTTTCCAACAAAAAAAGAATCACCCAATTCGGAGTCCGTATGAAAACCTTGTGTGCGTTTTGAGTCAGGTATGTCTGTGCAGTCCGAATCTGAATCCAGAACGTGAGAGACTTGGACTCTATCTTTTCTTCGGCCAAAAGTGACGTGAGAGAACTTTTTGGACAGCAAATAAACATCTCTTTCTTCCTTATCTTCATATGTGGATTGTACAAATGTCCCATACACCTGCAATTAGACAGAACACAAAAGTGTGTGAAGTATTTTTGTTCTGGATAACATAAATAGATTATTGAATAGTTTGCACTAGAAATCACCTGACAAATATGCATATATGCAATATTTTTGGTCATATCCAAGGTAGTCATGTCCTCATCATCCTCCCCTTCTTGAAAATAAAGCCGTCCTCGGCGTTGCTTAATCTGAAATGTGGCTAACAAAAGAGACAAGGTGTACATGTTGTATATGTATATGACACATGAATAGATGAGTAACTTGCATAGTTCATAAAATCTAAAGCCAAAAAATTAGCACAATAAATAGAAGGCATGAAAATATTGCAACTCAGTTTGCACATATAAGTGAAGCTCTTATTCATTTCAAAACATTGACAATGTTCATCATTAAACCATCCCAACATTGGTGAATAAACCATACTTGCATCAAATTTATTTGCTACAACATGCTTAAATAAGCAAACATGCAATAAGTCATTTAACACAGAATCATCACCAAGATTAGAGGTCATATCAAAATGATTAAACATTGGTTCTTTTGCATCAATAGTTAATTCAATGGGTGCACTCAAAATTCTTGGTATTTCAGTTGTTTGATCACATGGCAAAGTCAAATTATCAACGTAGTCCTCTAAAATAGGTGGTGTGATCAAAGTAGTGGGTAGCTCATCAGATGGTGCATTCAAATTGACAAGGCATTCATCATTCTCATGTAGAGATGGAAGATCAGTACCTTTGTCATTACCTCTTATGATCAACTCAGATGATGTAGTCACTCTCGGGGGCGATGTGTCACATGGTGGAGGTGATGTAGTCCTGACAACAACGGATGTGGTTATCATAGTATGCCTAGTAGTTGAAGGAACAATCATATCAACTCTTGGAATGTGCACCGTGCGCTTGTTCTCCTCGTGGCCAACACGTCGTTTTATTTCCTGTTCAGCTTTGCAAGCAAGATGAAACAAATGGTCCATAGGATAACACTCTTCATGAATTAGTATCTCTTGAATATCACGGTTTAATCCTCCCCAAAATCTATCCATAAAATCATCTTCACTTTCTTCTAAAGAGGAATGCAACAAGGTAGTTTGTAAATCATCATAATATTTTGTTACAGTTTCACTACCTTGTTTTAAGTGTTGCAACTTCTTAATCATGTCACGAGTATAATAAGCAGGGACGAAAGTATGTCGCATGGCAAGTTTCAAATCATCCCAAGTAGTAGGTATATAATCAGGGTGTAACCGACAATATTCACTCCATCAAACCAAAGCATAACCAGTGAAAGAACCAACCGCAACCTTAACCTTTTTATGTTCATCGAAATTATGGGAAGCAAATATATTTTTTATGTCGAACTCCCATTCAATATATAAAGCAGGTTTAAAACGGCCATTAAATGGTGGTATAGATACATTAACCTGATCATGTGATGAGGACATCAATACAATTGTTACACCCACAGCCCCTGCTGCTATACATACTGGACCAATTACTAGAGCTCGTGCACGCCAACTAAATTACCAGGTACTTTCGTTTCTTGGTAATGATTCTAATGTTCATGAGAATATGATGCTGCCTAAATTGGATACATTTGTTTTGCTTACAAATGAAGGGCCTAGCTTGGAGAAGGATGAACATTGGAGCAAGAACAAGCATGGAGATGATGGCATGCGCAAGGGAAACAAGAACGTAGTTACAAGTGATGATTTCAGGACTTTGAAGCCACCATAATGGGTGCATGAAGCCTTGGACGAAATATACAAGATGCCACTTCATAAATTTCGTCCCGAGGTTATTTTAGGTGCTGCGTCACCTTATTATTGGGCCAGGCCCATGTAATTTCGAAATACATAAGTATAGGCTATTTTTAGAGTCCGTATGTGTGGGGAAACAAGAGATAGGGTTGATTTCGGACCCCTCCACCAAGGGCCACGAAATCCACCCCCTCTTCCTCCATATATACAGCCCTTAGGGCATCGTTTAGACCTTGGGTTTTGTTTAGATTAAAAGTTCGCCATAGCTGCAACTTCGCGTACTTCGTTTGTGTTCAACGACCAGACAAAGGCGTCACAGAACCCCACCTTGATCAATAAAGCTTTCATCTTATATTTGCAATATCCAGATTGCAATCTTAGTTTCTTGCTTGTTCTTCGTTTGCTCGCAGGAAACAGACCCTCGTGGTCAGCTTGATCGTGCTCCGGCGTGGTCAATAACCTCTCGGAGTTGGTTTAGCGATTGCTAAGGCGCGACGTCCTCGCACGTTCGTAGTCGGATCGTCAAAGTCGACTTCCACCAAAGCGAAATCCACCATCTCATCGAAAGACGGGACACCTTTGCCTCTATCAAGTGGTATCAGATTTCCAGGTTGCTCGGTGAGATTTTACAGTTTTTCGTAGTTTAGATCGAGTCTGTTCTTCATACCTACAGTCCACGAAAAAGCCACAAAAAAATTAGGGTTAGTTCATCATATCCGAACCAATCTGAGCCTTTGCATAATCTTTTTAGGGTTTTGCTTTGTTGAATTTGCGGTTGCATCGTCGTGTCTAGTTGCTGGTCTTAGAGTCTAGTCTTTTAGAGTTTCGAGTTCTGGTCATAAGTTGTCACGCCGCCGCCGCACCATCATCATCGCCCCTGCCATCTACCACCACCGCACCGAATCCGTATCCATATACCACCACCAATCCGTGTCCATATACCACCACCGATCCATATCCATATACTACCACCGCTACCACCACCGCTGCCATATACCACCACCATATATCCACCACCAATCCGAGTTCTTTGCTTATTAGGTTTGTTTTCGGGATCCATCTAGATTCCGATTCGTGTTTCCTTGCCGGAGTGGGTTTCGGAAAAAAAAAGAGTCGGGTAGCCACGCTCCGTTTAGGCCCAAAATTTTTCGAAAACGCATTTTTCGAAAAAATTTCTAGCTATCCTATTTTTAGGTGTTTCTGAGTGTTTTGAGACAGGTGCCATTATAGGAAGTTTTTTTTGCCCCGTTTCCAGTTTTTGGGTCCGGGCAGTCGAAAAAAAAAATTGTCGAAAAAAAATTTTTCGTGCCCATCCTGTCAGTTTGACCTAGGAAGAGTTTTGAGACACTCGCCATTATAGTGCTTTTTCGCAAAAAAAAAAGCAGCGGAAAAAAAAAGAGCACAAAAAAAAAGAGCGAAAAGAAAAATTTCAGAGTGTGCTTTTCTTGATAGAGGCGGGGTGTCCCGATCTTTCGATGAGATGACAACTATCGATTTGGTGGAGACGACTTTGACGATCCGACTACAAACGTGCACGACGTTGCGCCTTAGCAAACGCTAAACCAATCTCCTGAGGTTACTAAACAAATCCCAAGGGAAAAGCTACTAGATGGATCTACTTATATAGGAGCAAGGGGTGACGGCCTAGGAGGTGGGAGGACGTCCCAAGGCAGCCTAAAACGAAACCTAGGTCGTACAAGGCCAATGGGCCCAAGTGGAGGTGATGCAACACCTTTGGACTTGTTGTTTGACTCGGATTCTGCTGCAGCATCAGATTGTTTCGTCCACAACTCAACGCTCCGGACGAATTTGAAGGTGATTCCAATTGGGTTGGAAAGTGCACGAAATCTAGTTTCCAACAAAAAAAGAATCACCCAATTCGGAGTCCGTATGAAATACTTGTGTGCATTTTGAGTCAGGTATGTCTGTGCAGTCCGAATCTGAATCCAGAACGTGAGAGACTTGGACTCTATCTTCTCTTGGGCCAAAAGTGACGTGAGAGAACTTTTTGGACAGCAAATAAACATCTCTTTCTTCCTTATCTTCATATGTGGATTGTACAAATGTCCCATACACCTGCAATTAGACAAAACACAAAAGTGTGTGAAGTATTTTTGTTCTGGATAACATAAATAGATTATTGAATAGTTTGCACTAGAAATCACCTGACAAATATTCATATATGCAATATTTTTGGTCATATCCAAGGTAGTCATGTCCTCATCATCCTCCCCTTCTTGAAAATAAAGCCGTCCTCGGCGTTGCTTAATCTGAAATGTGGCTAACAAAAGAGACAAGGTGTACATGTTGTATATGTATATGTCATCCATTTTTACTTCCCTTGATTTTTGCATATATGACACATGAATAGATGAGTAACTTGCATAGTTCATAAAATCTAAAGCCAAAAAATTAGCACAAGAAGTAGAAGGCATGAAAATATTGCAACTCAGTTTGCACATATAAGTGAAGCTCTTATTCATTTCAAAAGATTGACAATGTTCATCATTAAACCATCCCAACATTGGTGAATAAACCTTACTTGCGTCAAATTTACATGCTACAACATGCTTAAATAAGCAAACATGCAATAAGTCATTCAACACAGAATCATCACCAAGATTAGAGGTCATATCAAAATGATTAAACATTGGTTCTTTTGCATCAATAGTTAATTCAATGGGTGCACTCAAAATTGTTGGTATTTCAGTTGTTTGATCACATGGCAAAGTAAAATTATCAACGTAGTCCTCTAAAATAGGTGGTGTGATCAAAGTAGTGGGTAGCTCATCAGATGGTGCATTCAAATTGACAAGGCATTCATCATTCTCATGTAGAGATGGAAGATCAGTACCTTTGTCATTACCTCTTATGATCAACTCAGATAATGTAGCCACTCTCGGGGGCGATGTGTCACATGGTGGAGGTGATGTAGTCCTGACAACAACGGATGTGGTTGTCATAGTATGCCTAGTAGTTGAAGGAACAATCATATCAACTCTTGGAATGTGCACCGTGCGCTTGTTCTCCTCGTGGCCAACACGTCGTTTTATTTCCTGTTCAGCTTTGCAAGCAAGATGAAACAAATGGTCCATAGGATAACACTCTTCATGAATTAGTATCTCTTGAATATCACGGTTTAATCCTCCCCAAAATCTATCCATAAAATCATCTTCACTTTCTTCTAAAGAGGAATGCAACAAGGTAGTTTGTAAATCATCATAATATTTTGTTACAGTTTCACTACCTTGTTTTAAGTGTTGCAACTTCTTAATCATGTCACGAGTATAATAAGCAGGGACGAAAGTATGTCGCATGGCAAGTTTCAAATCATCCCAAGTAGTAGGTATATAATCAGGATGTAACCAACAATATTCACTCCACCAAACCAAAGCATAACCAGTGAAAGAACCAACCGCAACCTTAACCTTTTTATGTTCATCGAAATTATGGGAAGCAAATATATTTTTTATGTCGAACTCCCATTCAATATATAAAGCAGGTTTAAAACGGCCATTAAATGGTGGTATAGATACATTAACCTGATCATGTGCATTTGGATGTTTGTGCACCTCTCGTGACGGTTGTGGTATTTGCAAAGGTGGTGGCACGTCTCCCGCGATCGACAAAGCCCATGAATTGACTCTGGATCCTGTCATGATTAGTAGAACAAGAAACAAAACCCAAAAATAATGTTCCTATAACTACTAGGATGTGGTGGTAAAACGCTCACAGTAAAGCAAATATCAATGTCTTACAAGTTCTTACCATGCAGCAGGCGGTGATCGGCAATCAGCGGTGTCAAGTAACTCCGAATATTGAGTAAAGCGATTGCCAGGGGAGCGTACGTATACACGGTGTAGAAATATGTGGAGCTGGGTTGGCTATATATGGTAGCAAAAGATTAGCAATAATTAATTCAAAGATGCAATGTTGAATAAACGCTCAACGACGGTATTGTGCTGGTCCTAGGCTAGACCGGACTAGAGACGCGAGCCTAGAACACTAATGAGGTCACGGCGTAGTACAACTAAAATCAATGAAGGATACTAAGTAGCTCTTGACAACAAGATATAAGTGAAGATCACAACCGCAGTGAAGATAATGATGAAAAACAACTGCCAAGCAAGATATACAACAACTGTCTCTCCAACTTTCCTCTTGAAAAGTTTGAGACAATTTTCTGATAAATTCTTTCAAAGAATGCTACTAACTCAAGCTTTCCAATGCAAAAAGAATCACTCAATTCCGAGTTGATATGAGGAGTCAAAGAATTCTAAAACTGGCCTGAAAAATTGGAACAAGTTGTGTTCACGAACTTCGGAGGGCAAAAAGACCTATTTAGAAGCCGATTTTGAGGTGTCAAATATTGAACAAGCTTCTGCAACTATTTAGATGCGGCTCGTCGCTATCTTCAATTTGAGTACTCACGGAGCCAAAAGTTACTACGTATGAGGAAGATACACCTGTTTTACTGAACAGTGCGCAAAACAGATTCCAATCCGAATTCAGGTACGAGATTGATTCTAGATAGATCCAATTTTTTTCTTCTCTCTTTTTTTTCTCACGCCTTTTTTTTCTTTTTCTTCTCCCTCTTTTTCTTTTTTTTTCTTTCCTTTTTTCTCTCTTTTTTTTCTTTATCTTCTTTTTCTCCCTCTTTCCAAGACAAACTAGATAAGATGCAGATTCGATCAGGCGAAGATGTGAGTGACCTCAACTATGATTATGACAATAAACAGTGCGTAGCACATGGTGGAAATTGGTGGATGGGATGGTGGACAGCGGATGGGATAATGATGCAGCAGCTGCGTGACTAATGTGAACAGAACTCGAAACTCTAAAGGAACTAGACACTAAGACCAGCAACTCGACACGGCGATGCAATCGATAATTCAATAATGCAAACAATGAAAAGAAAATTGCAAAGGCTCAGTCTGGCTAGGACAAAGGATGAATAGATCTAACTTTTGTTTTGTGGCTTTTTCTTGGACAACAGGTAAGAAAATAAATCTAATCTAGGAAAAACTGGAAATTCTCACCGAGCAACCTGAAAACTGATACCACTTGATAAAGGCGAGGGTGTCCCAATCTTTCGATGAGATGATAACTATCGATTTGGTGGAGACGACTTTGACGATCCGACTACAAACGTGCACGACGTTGCGCCTTAGCAATCGCTAAACCAATCTCCTGAGGTTACTGACAATGCTGGAAGTACGGTCAGCCTGACCACGAAGGTCTATTCCTGCAAGCAATCGAAGAACGAGCAAGAGTATGATAAAGTAATCTGAATATTCCAAATATATATGAAGTATTGATAATGGTGGGGATCCGGAAGCGGTCTTGGTCTGGTCGTTGGACACAAACGAAGTACACGAAGTTGCAATGGCTAACTTTTAACTAAACAAATCCCAAGAGAAAAGCTACTAGATGGATCTACTTATATAGGAGCAAGGGGTGGCGGCCAAGGAGGTGGGAGGACGTCCCAAGGCAGGCTAAAACTAAATCTAGGTCGTACAAGGCCAATGGGCCCAAGTGGAGGTGATGTAACACCTTTGGAATGTAGTTTGACTCGGATTCTGCTGCAGCATCATATTGTTTCGTCCATAACTCAACGCTCCGAACGAATTTGAAGGTGATTCCAATTGGGTTGGAAAGTGCACGAAATCTAGTTTCCAACAAAAAAAGAATCACCCAATTCGGAGTCCGTATGAAAAACTTGTGTGCGTTTTGAGTCAGGTATGTCTGTGCAGTCCGAATCTGAATCCAGAACGTGAGAGACTTGGACTCTATCTTCTCTTGGGCCAAAAGTGACGTGAGAGAACTTTTTGGACAGCAAATAAACATCTCTTTCTTCCTTATCTTCATATGTGGATTGTACAAATGTACCATACACCTGCAATTAGACAAAACACAAAAGTGTGTGAAGTATTTTTGTTCTGGATAACATAAATAGATTATTGAATAATTTGCACTAGAAATCACCTGACAAATATGCATATATGCAATATTTTTCGTCATATCCAAGGTAGTCATGTCCTCATCAATATTGACAGCATCCATAACAATGCATATTTGGAACAATGTGATCATGGCATGGTATAGTAGATGAATTGCACAAATGATGTAAAGGAAGCATGGCAATATTATCACAAGAGAAGCAAAAGCCAATGACCATCTGATAGAGGCGGAGGTGTCCCGTCTTTCGATGAGATGGTGGATTTCGCTTTGGTGGAAGTCGAGTTTGACGATCCGACTACGAACGTGCGAGGACGTCGCGCCTTAGCAATCGCTAAACCAACTCCGAGAGGTTATTGACCACGCCGGAGCACGATCAACCTGACCACGAGGGTCTGTTTCCTGCGAGCAAACGAAGAACAAGCAAGAAACTAAGATTGCAATCTGGATATTGCGAATATAAGATGAAAGCTTTATTGATCAAGGTGGGGTTCTGTGACGCCTTTGTCTGGTCGTTGAACACAAACGAAGTACGCGAAGTTGCAGCTATGGCGAACTTTTAATCTAAACAAAACCCAAAGTCTAAACGATGCCCTAAGGGCTGTATATATGGAGGAAGAGGGGGGAATTTCGTGGCCCTTGGTGGAGAGGTCCGAAATCAACCCTATCTCTTGTTTCCCCACAGATACGGACTCTAAAAATAGCCTATACTTATGTATTTCGAAATTACATGGGCCTGGCCCAATAATAAGGTGACGCAGCACCTAAAATAGCCTCGGGACGAAATTTATGAAGTGGCATCTTGTATATTTCGTCCAAGGCTTCATGCACCCATTATGGTGGCTTCAAAGTCCTGAAATCATCACTTGTAACTCCGTTCTTGTTCCCCTTGCGCATGCCATCATCTCCATGCTTGTTCTTGCTCCAATGTTCATCCTTCTCCAAGCTAGGCCCTTCATTTGTAAGCAAAACAAATGTATCCAATTTAGGCAGCATCATATTCTCATGAACATTAGAATCATTACCAAGAAACGAAAGTACCTGGTAATTTAGTTGGCGTGCACGAGCTCTAGTAATTGGTCCAATATGTATAGCAGCAGGGGTTGTGGGTGTAACAATTGTATTGATGTCCTCATCATCGAGGAAGGCACGTCCTCGAATGAAAATAATGCCTCTTTGCACACAAAAGCATAGCAAACAGATTTGCTGAAATCTAGCTCATCAATATCAGATTTGGTGGCAAATAAACATGCACTTTTCAATTTAATTTCAGAAGCAACACTAGATGGTTTATTATTAGGCTTCATTTGTTGCTCAAATTCTTTTGCCACAATCTGATTTTCACTCTTATTCTTCTCCTGTTGTGCTTTATTAGTTCTATTAATATCATCTTTCAAAATGGAATCAGGAGTCATAGGAAGCAAAGTAATATTTTTATCCTTATGAACAAGAGTATAGTGATTGTTTCTACCATGGTGTATAGAATTTTTATCAAATTGCCATGGTCTACCAAGTAATAAGGAACATGCTTGCATAGGTACCACATCACAATCAACATAATCAGCATATGTAGAGATACTAAAATGCACACGAACAGTACGTGTTACCTTAACCTTGCCGCTGTTGTTGAACCATTGGATGTAGTAAGGATGTGGATGTGGTCTTGTGGTGAGAGAAAGCTTCTCCACCATCTCCATGCTAGCCAAGTTGTTGCAGCTCCCTCCGTCTATTATGACGCGCACAGAACGTTCCTTCACAACTCCCTTGGTATGGAACAAATTGTGCCTCTGATTTTGCTCAGCTTGTGTGACCTGCACACTCAAAACACGTTGAGCAACTAAACATTCATACCTGCCAGCGTCTTCAGGAGCCATGTATTGCGTCTCATGATCAGAATCATCTCCATCATGTTCTTCACGTGTAATAAGAGCCAATGTGTCCTCATCATAGTCACTAGCGGACTCATATCCACCATCCGCGGTAGCAATCATCACACGCGGAGATTTGCATTCCCTCGCATAATGACCTCCTCCCTTACAACGACGACAAATAATATCACTTGTGTGCCCTGTTGATGCCATGGAAGAAGAAGAACGCTGTGCAGGACCCGCAGGTGCGCTCTTGGAAGATAATGGTGGTTGTGCCTGTTTTCTTGTATCACGGCTGGAGGTGGCACCGGATGGAGGTGCTGGTGCAGTTGAAGTAGAAGATGCACGTGGTGTCCATGATGAAGGTCGGCCTGCAGAAAAGTTAGTTCGCCCCAATGCTTGTCGATCCTGCACTTCACGTTCAGCTTTACAAGCAAGATGGAATAAACGAGTGATATTAGTATACTCCTTATAGTCTAGAATGGTCTGAATCTCTCTATTTAATCCACCCAGAAAACGTGCAAGCATAGCTTCATTCTCCTCAACAATACCACATCTAATCATGCCAGTTTGTAATTCCTGATAATATTCTTCTACAGAATTTTTCCCTTGTCTTAAACGCTGCAATTTTTTAAGCAATTCACGTTGATAATATGGTGGAACCCAACGCATACGCATAGCAGTTTTCAAAGCAGCCCAAGTAGTTGGAATAGGATATAATCTACAATGTTCAGACCACCATTGATAGAGGCAAAGGTGTCCCGTCTTTCGATGAGATGGTGGATTTCGCTTTGGTGGAAGTCGACTTTGACGATCCGACTACGAACGTGCGAGGACGTCGCGCCTTAGCAATCGCTAAACCAACTCCGAGAGGTTATTGACCACGCCGGAGCACGATCAACCTGACCACGAGGGTCTGTTTCCTGCGAGCAAACGAAGAACAAGCAAGAAACTAAGATTGCAATCTGGATATTGCGAATATAAGATGAAAGCTTTATTGATCAAGGTGGGGTTCTGTGACGCCTTTGTCTGGTCGTTGAACACAAACGAAGTACGCGAAGTTGCAGCTATGGTGAACTTTTAATCTAAACAAAACCCAAAGTCTAAACGATGCCCTAAGGGCTGTATATATGGAGGAAGAGGGGGGAATTTCGTGGCCCTTGGTGGAGGAGTCCGAAATCAACCCTATCTCTTGTTTCCCCACACATACGGACTCTAAAAATAGCCTATACTTATGTATTTCGAAATTACATGGGCCTGGCCCAATAATAAGGTGACGCAGCACCTAAAATAGCCTCGGAACGAAATTTATGAAGTGGCATCTTGTATATTTCGTCCAAGGCTTCATGCACCCATTATGGTGGCTTCAAAGTCCTGAAATCATCACTTGTAACTCCGTTCTTGTTCCCCTTGCGCATGCCATCATCTCCATGCTTGTTCTTGCTCCAATGTTCATCCTTCTCCAAGCTAGGCCCTTCATTTGTAAGCAAAACAAATGTATCCAATTTAGGCAGCATCATATTCTCATGAACATTAGAATCATTACCAAGAAACGAAAGTACCAGGTAATTTAGTTGGCGTGCACGAGCTCTAGTAATTGGTCCAGTATGTATAGCAGCAGGGGCTGTGGGTGTAACAATTGTATTGATGTGTCCTTTCGTTTCTCGTGCACGCCAACTAAATTACCAGGTACTTTCGTTTCTTGGTAATGATTCTAATGTTCATGAGAATATGATGCTGCCTAAATTGGATACATTTGTTTTGCTTACAAATGAAGGGCCTAGCTTGGAGAAGGATGAACATTGGAGCAAGAACAAGCATGGAGATGATGGCATGCGCAAGGGGAACAAGAACGGAGTTACAAGTGATGATTTCAGGACTTTGAAGCCACCATAATGGGTGCATGAAGCCTTGGACGAAATATACAAGATGCCACTTCATAAATTTCGTCCCGAGGTTATTTTAGGTGCTGCGTCACCTTATTATTGGGCCAGGCCCATGTAATTTCGAAATACATAAGTATAGGCTATTTTTAGAGTCCGTATGTGTGGGGAAACAAGAGATAGGGTTGATTTCGGACCCCTCCACCAAGGGCCACGAAATCCACCCCCTCTTCCTCCATATATACAGCCCTTAGGGCATCGTTTAGACCTTGGGTTTTGTTTAGATTAAAAGTTCGCCATAGCTGCAACTTCGCGTACTTCGTTTGTGTTCAACGACCAGACAAAGGCGTCACAGAACCCCACCTTGATCAATAAAGCTTTCATCTTATATTTGCAATATCCAGATTGCAATCTTAGTTTCTTGCTTGTTCTTCGTTTGCTCGCAGGAAACAGACCCTCGTGGTCAGCTTGATCGTGCTCCGGCGTGGTCAATAACCTCTCGGAGTTGGTTTAGCGATTGCTAAGGCGCGACGTCCTCGCACGTTCGTAGTCGGATCGTCAAAGTCGACTTCCACCAAAGCGAAATCCACCATCTCATCGAAAGACGGGACACCTTTGCCTCTATCAAGTGGTATCAGATTTCCAGGTTGCTCGGTGAGATTTTACAGTTTTTCGTAGTTTAGATCGAGTCTGTTCTTCATACCTACAGTCCACGAAAAAGCCACAAAAAAATTAGGGTTAGTTCATCATATCCGAACCAATCTGAGCCTTTGCATAATCTTTTTAGGGTTTTGCTTTGTTGAATTTGCGGTTGCATCGTCGTGTCTAGTTGCTGGTCTTAGAGTCTAGTCTTTTAGAGTTTCGAGTTCTGGTCATAAGTTGTCACGCCGCCGCCGCACCATCATCATCACCCCTGCCATCTACCACCACCGCTTATCCGCCACCGCTTCGAATCCGTATCCATATACCACCACAACTGTCATATACCACCACCGCTGCCATCTACCACCATATATCCACCACCAATCCGAGTTCCTTGCTTATTAGGTTTGTTTTCGGGATCCATCCAGATTCCGATTCGTGTTTCCTTGCCGGAGTAGGTTTCGGAAAAAAAAAGAGCGAAAAAAAAATTCCAGAGTGTGCTTTTCCCTTGTTTACGTGCCGCGCCGTGATTTTGTTAGTGTTCTAGGCTCGCGTCTCTAGCACAGTCTGATGAGGACATCAATACAATTGTTACACCCACAGCCCCTGCTGCTATACATACTGGACCAATTACTAGAGCTCGTGCACGCCAACTAAATTACCAGGTACTTTCGTTTCTTGGTAATGATTCTAATGTTCATGAGAATATGATGCTGCCTAAATTGGATACATTTGTTTTGCTTACAAATGAAGGGCCTAGCTTGGAGAAGGATGAACATTGGAGCAAGAACAAGCATGGAGATGATGGCATGCGCAAGGGGAACAAGAACGGAGTTACAAGTGATGATTTCAGGACTTTGAAGCCACCATAATGGGTGCATGAAGCCTTGGACGAAATATACAAGATGCCACTTCATAAATTTCGTCCCGAGGTTATTTTAGGTGCTGCATCACCTTATTATTGGGCCAGGCCCATGTAATTTCGAAATACATAAGTATAGGCTATTTTTAGAGTCCGTATGTGTGGGGAAACAAGAGATAGGGTTGATTTCGGACCCCTCCACCAAGGGCCACGAAATTCCCCCCCTCTTCCTCCATATATACAGCCCTTAGGGCATCGTTTAGACTTTGGGTTTTGTTTAGATTAAAAGTTCGCCATAGCTGCAACTTCGCGTACTTCGTTTGTGTTCAACGACCAGACAAAGGCGTCACAGAACCCCACCTTGATCAATAAAGCTTTCATCTTATATTCGCAATATCCAGATTGCAATCTTAGTTTCTTGCTTGTTCTTCGTTTGCTCGCAGGAAACAGACCCTCGTGGTCAGGTTGATCGTGCTCCGGCGTGGTCAATAACCTCTCGGAGTTGGTTTAGCGATTGCTAAGGCGCGACGTCCTCGCACGTTCGTAGTCGGATCGTCAAAGTCGACTTCCACCAAAGCGAAATCCACCATCTCATCGAAAGACGGGACACCTTTGCCTCTATCACTAATAATAAACCATCTAGTGTTGCTTCTGAAATTAAATTGAAAAGTGCATGTTTATTTGCCACCAAATCTGATATTGATGAGCTAGATTTCAGCAAATCTGTTTGCTATGCTTTTGTGTGCAAAGAGGCATTATTTTCATTCGAGGACGTGCCTTCCTCTTTGCCTCCTGCTGTCACTAACATTTTGCAGGAGTTCGCTGACGTTTTTCCACAAGACGTGCCACCGGGATTACCGCCTATTCGAGGGATTGAGCATCAGATTGACTTAATTCCCGGTGCTTCACTGCCAAACCGTGCACCATACCGTACCAATCCAGAGGAGACGAAGGAGATTATGCGTCAAGTACAAGAGCTTCTCGACAAAGGTTATATACGCGAATCCCTTAGTCCTTGTGTTGTTCCTATTATTCTAGTGCCGAAAAAGGATGGTACATCACGTATGTGTGTTGATTGTAGAGGCATTAATAATATTACTATTCGTTATCGTCATCCTATTCCTAGGCTAGATGATATGCTTGATGAATTGAGTGGCTCCACAATATTCTCCAAAGTTGATTTGCGTAGTGGCTACCATCAAATTCGTATGAAATTGGGAGATGAATGGAAAACAGCATTTAAAACTAAGTTTGGATTATATGAGTGGTTAGTCATGCCTTTTGGGTTAACTAATGCACCTAGTACTTTCATGAGATTAATGAACGAAGTTTTACGTGCTTTCATTGGACGATTTGTGGTAGTTTACTTTGATGACATATTGATTTATAGCAGATCTTTGGAAGAACATGTGGAACATTTACGTGCTGTTTTTATTGGTCTACGTGATGCACGTTTGTTTGGTAACCTTGGGAAGTGCACCTTTTGCACCGACCGAGTATCTTTTCTTGGCTATGTTGTTACTCCACAGGGAATTGAAGTTGATAAAGCCAAGATTGAAGCTATTGAGAGTTGGCCGCAGCCCAAAACGGTCACACAAGTGAGGAGTTTTCTTGGCCTCGCTGGATTTTATAGGCGTTTTGTGAGAGATTTCAGCACCATTGCCGCACCTCTCAATGAGCTTACAAAGAAAGATGTGCCTTTTCTTTGGGGTACCGCACAGGAAGAAGCCTTCACGGTATTGAAAGATAAGTTGACACATGCTCCTTTACTCCAACTTCCTGATTTTAATAAGACTTTTGAGCTTGAATGTGATGCTAGTGGAATTGGATTAGGAGGTGTGTTATTACAAGATGGCAAACCTGTTGCATACTTTTCTGAAAAATTGAGTGGGCCTAGTCTGAATTATTCTACTTATGATAAAGAATTATATGCTCTTGTTCGGACTTTAGAAACATGGCAACATTATTTATGGCCTAAAGAATTTGTTATACATTCTGATCATGAATCTTTGAAACATATTAAAAGTCAAGCTAAACTGAATCGTAGACATGCTAAATGGGTTGAATTCATTGAGACTTTCCCTTATGTCATTAAACACAAGAAGGGAAAAGAAAATGTTATTGCTGATGCATTGTCTCGTCGCTATACTATGCTTTCACAACTTGACTTCAAAATATTTGGTTTGAAGACCATCAAAGATCAATATGTGCATGATGCTGATTTTAAAGATGTAATGCAGAATTGTAAAGAAGGAAGAATGTGGAACAAGTTTGTCGTTAACGATGGATTTGTGTTTCGTGCTAACAAGCTATGCATTCCAGCTAGCTCCGTTCGTCTTTTGTTGTTGCAGGAAGCGCATGGAGGAGGATTAATGGGACATTTTGGCGTGAAGAAGACGGAGGACGTACTTGCTACACATTTCTTTTGGCCAAAGATGAGACGGGATGTTGAGCGTTTTATTGCTCGATGCACTACATGTCAAAAAGCTAAGTCACGACTCAATCCTCATGGTTTATATATGCCTTTGCCTGTACCTAGTGTTCCTTGGGAGGATATATCTATGGACTTTGTTTTAGGTTTACCTCGAACAAAGAAGGGGAGGGATAGCATATTTGTTGTCGTGGATAGATTCTCGAAAATGGCACACTTTATACCATGTCATAAAAGCGATGATGCTGTTAATGTTGCTGATTTGTTCTTTTGTGAAATTATTGGCTTGCATGGTGTGCCAAATACTATTGTTTCAGATCGTGATACTAAATTTCTTAGCCACTTTTGGAGATGTTTATGGACTAAGTTGGGGACTAAACTGCTTTTTAGTACTACTTGTCACCCCCAAACTGATGGACAAACTGAAGTAGTCAATAGAACGTTGTCTACTATGCTTAGGGCTGTTTTGAAGAATAATAAGAAAATGTGGGAGGAATGCTTGCCTCATATTGAATTTGCTTATAATCGTTCATTGCATTCTACTACTAAGATGTGCCCTTTTGAAGTTGTGTATGGTTTCCTACCTCGTGCACCTATTGATTTGTTGCCTCTTCCATCTTCGGAGAAGGTTAATTTTGATGCTAAACAACGTGCTGAATTGATTTTAAAAATGCATGAGTTAACTAAGGAAAACATTGAGCGTATGAATGCTAAATATAAACTTGCTGGAGATAAGGGTAGAAAACATGTTGTGTTTGCACCTGGAGATCTTGTTTGGTTACATTTGCGTAAGGATAGATTTCCTGATTTGCGTAAATCAAAGTTAATGCCACGTGCTGATGGTCCCTTTAAGGTGTTAGAGAAAATAAAAATAATGCATATAAACTTGAGCTGCCTGCAGATTTTGGGGTTAGTCCCACTTTTAACATTGCAGATTTGAAGCCTTATTTGGGTGAGGAAGATGAACATCCGTCGAGGACGACTTGATTTCAAGAAGGGGAGGATGATGAGGACATCAATACAATTGGTACACCCACAGCCCCTGCTGCTATACATACTGGACCAATTACTAGAGCTCGTGCACGCCAACTAAATTACCAGGTACTTACGTTTCTTGGTAATGATTCTAATGTTCATGAGAATATGATGCTGCCTAAATTGGATACATTTGTTTTGCTTACAAATGAAGGGCCTAGCTTGGAGAAGGATGAACATTGGAGCAAGAACAAGCATGGAGATGATGGCATGCGCAAGGGGAACAAGAACGGAGTTACAAGTGATGATTTCAGGACTTTGAAGCCACCATAATGGGTGCATGAAGCCTTGGACGAAATATACAAGATGCCACTTCATAAATTTCGTCCCGAGGCTATTATAGGTGCTGCGTCACCTTATTATTGGGCCAGGCCCATGTAATTTCGAAATACATAAGCATAGGCTATTTTTAGAGTCCGTATGTGTGGGGAAACAAGAGATAGGGTTGATTTCGGACCCCTCCACCAAGGGTCACGAAATTCCCCCCCTCTTCCTCCATATATACAGCCCTTAGGGCATCGTTTAGACTTTGGGTTTTGTTTAGATTAAAAGTTCGCCATAGCTGCAACTTCGCATACTTCGTTTGTGTTCAACGACCAGAGAAAGGCGTCACAGAACCCCACCTTGATCAATAAAGCTTTCATCTTATATTCGCAATATCCAGATTGCAATCTTAGTTTCTTGCTTGTTCTTCGTTTGCTCGCAGGAAACAGACCCTCGTGGTCAGGTTGATCATGCTCCGGCGTGGTCAATAACCTCTCGGAGTTGGTTTAGCGATTGCTAAGGCGCGACGTCCTCGCACGTTCGTAGTCGGATCGTCAAAGTCGACTTCCACCAAAGCGATATCCATCATCTCATCGAAAGACGGGACACCTTTGCCTCTATCACTAAGGGATTCGCGTATATAACCTTTGTCGAGAAGCTCTTGTACTTGACGCATAATCTCCTTCGTCTCCTCTGGATTGGTACGGTATGGTGCACGGTTTGGCAGTGAAGCACCGGGAATTAAGTCAATCTGGTGCTCAATCCCTCGAATAGGCGGTAATCCCGGTGGCACGTCTTGTGGAAAGACGTCAGCGAACTCCTGCAAAATGTTAGTGACAGCAGGAGGCAAAGAGGAAGGCACGTCCTCGAATGAAAATAATGCCTCTTTGCACACAAAAGCATAGCAAACAGATTTGCTGAAATCTAGCTCATCAATATCAGATTTGGTGGCAAATAAACATGCACTTTTCAATTTAATTTCAGAAGCAACACTAGATGGTTTATTATTAGGCTTCATTTGTTGCTCAAATTCTTTTGCCACAATCTGATTTTCACTCTTATTCGTCTCCTGTTTTGCTTTATTAGCTCTATTAATATGATCTTTCAAAATGGAATCAGGAGTCATAGGAAGCAAAGTAATATTTTTATCCTTATGAACAAGAGTATAGTGATTGTTTCTACCATGGTGTACAGAATTTTTATCAAATTGCCATGGTCTACCAAGTAATAAGGAACATGCTTGCATAGGTACCACATCACAATCAACATAATCAGCATATGTAGAGATACTAAAATGCACACGAACAGTACGTGTTACCTTAACCTTGCCGCTGTTGTTGAACCATTGGATGTAGTAAGGATGTGGATGTGGTCTTGTGGTGAGAGAAAGCTTCTCCACCATCTCCATGCTAGCCAAGTTGTTGCAGCTCCCTCCGTCTATTATGACGCGCACAGAACGTTCCTTCACAACTCCCTTGGTATGGAACAAATTGTGCCTCTGATTTTGCTCAGCTTGTGTGACCTGCACACTCAAAACACGTTGAGCAACTAAACATTCATACCTGCCAGCGTCTTCAGGAGCCATGTATTGCGTCTCATGATCAGAATCATCTCCATCATGTTCTTCACGTGTAATAAGAGCCAATGTGTCCTCATCATAGTCACTAGCGGACTCATATCCACCATCCGCGGTAGCAATCATCACACGCGGAGATTTGCATTCCCTCGCATAATGACCTCCTCCCTTACAACGACGACAAATAATATCACTTGTGTGCCCTGTTGATGCCATGGAAGAAGAAGAACGCTGTGCAGGACCCGCAGGTGCGCTCTTGGAAGATAATGGTGGTTGTGCCTGTTTTCTTGTATCACGGCTGGAGGTGGCACCGGATGGAGGTGCTGGTGCAGTTGAAGTAGAAGATGCACGTGGTGTCCATGATGAAGGTCGGCCTGCAGAAAAGTTAGTTCGCCCCAATGCTTGTCGATCCTGCACTTCACGTTCAGCTTTACAAGCAAGATGGAATAAACGAGTGATATTAGTATACTCCTTATAGTCTAGAATGGTCTGAATCTCTCTATTTAATCCACCCAGAAAACGTGCAAGCATAGCTTCATTCTCCTCAACAATACCACATCTAATCATGCCAGTTTGTAATTCCTGATAATATTCTTCTACAGAATTTTTCCCTTGTCTTAAACGCTGCAATTTTTGAAGCAATTCACGTTGATAATATGGTGGAATCCAACGCGTACGCATAGCAGTTTTCAAAGCAGCCCAAGTAGTTGGAATAGGATATAATCTACAATGTTCAGACCACCATACACATGCAAAACTAGTGAAAGCACAAACGGCAGCAGCAACTCGTCTCTCCTCAGGATATTGTAAACATGTAAATCGTTGTTCAGTTTCTAACTCCCAAGTAAGATATATATCAGGAACATATCTACCCTCAAATGGTGGAATATTCAATTTCAGTTTAGGAATATGGACATCATCTCGTACCTGAGGTGGTGGTGCAGGCCTACCATTACGAATATATACCTGAGGTCGACCTGCTGGTGGTGGTACAGGTGGCTGCACGTAGTGTTGATTTTGATCAACCTCATCCTCATAGTCTCCCACATAAGCATCCTCCTCCGCATCAGCAGCAGGAGCCACAGAAGTATCAACAGCAGCACCAACAGTTTGGCCAAACGCAAGAGGAACACGGCTCGCTCGGCGAAGGTCTATTTCGCGACGTGGAGGTAGTCGTTGTTGTTGTTGTTGTTGGAGAGGTGCGTTAGGTGCAGCGGGTGGTGGTGGTGGAAGACGCGCGAGCAATTCATTAAATCTGTTATCGAGCTTTATTTCGAACGTCTTCTCAAGGCCAGTGATCTTCTCCATGGCCTCTTCAAAATTGTTCAGCACATCTTGCACCTGTTCAGTCATCATTTGCTGAAACTTATCATGAAGCTCCTTGTTCGATAAATTCTCCCAGTCAATCTCGTCGGCTTGTGATCCTGGCATGGTTAGCAGCAATAGAAACACACAAGAATATGATCCTACAGACTACGAACAAGTGGTGGTGGTGGGTGTCACAAATCCGTCAAGCAAATCTCAAATTCTTACGAGTTCTTACCCAGCAGCAGGCGGTGATCGGCAACCGTTGTAGTCAAAAACTCTCAAAGTTGCCGATCACCGCCTATCACCGCATAGGCTAGAATGATGAGTATGCGGGTGATTATGAGGATGAGGTTGGTCAAAATCAGATCTACGAGCAGCCACCAGCACCACCACCAGCAGGTCGACCTCAGGTATATATTCGTAATGGTAGGCCTGCACCACCACCTCAGGTACGAGATGATGTCCATATTCCTAAACTGAAATTGAATATTCCACCATTTGAGGGTAGATATGTTCCTGATATATATCTTACTTGGGAGTTAGAAACTGAACAACGATTTACATGTTTACAATATCCTGAGGAGAGACGAGTTGCTGCTGCCGTTTGTGCTTTCACTAGTTTTGCATGTGTATGGTGGTCTGAACATTGTAGATTATATCCTATTCCAACTACTTGGGCTGCTTTGAAAACTGCTATGCGTACGCGTTGGGTTCCACCATATTATCAACGTGAATTGCTTCAAAAATTGCAGCGTTTAAGACAAGGGAAAAATTCTGTAGAAGAATATTATGAGGAATTACAAACTGGCATGATTAGATGTGGTATTGTTGAGGAGAATGAAGCTATGCTTGCACGTTTTCTGGGTGGATTAAATAGAGAGATTCAGACCATTCTAGACTATAAGGAGTATACTAATATCACTCGTTTATTCCATCTTGCTTGTAAAGCTGAACGTGAAGTGCAGGATCGACAAGCATTGGGGCGAACTAACTTTTCTGCAGGCCGACCTTCATCATGGACACCACGTGCATCTTCTACTTCAACTGCACCAGCACCTCCATCCGGTGCCACCTCCAGCCGTGATACAAGAAAACAGGCACAACCACCATTATCTTCCAAGAGCGCACCTGCGGGTCCTGCACAGCGTTCTTCTTCTTCCATGGCATCAACAGGGCACACAAGTGATATTATTTGTCGTCGTTGTAAGGGAGGAGGTCATTATGCGAGGGAATGCAAATCTCCGCGTGTGATGATTGCTACCGCGGATGGTGGATATGAGTCCGCTAGTGACTATGATGAGGACACATTGGCTCTTATTACACGTGAAGAACATGATGGAGATGATTCTGATCATGAGACGCAATACATGGCTCCTGAAGACGCTGGCAGGTATGAATGTTTAGTTGCTCAACGTGTTTTGAGTGTGCAGGTCACACAAGCTGAGCAAAATCAGAGGCACAATTTGTTCCATACCAAGGGAGTTGTGAAGGAACGTTCTGTGCGCGTCATAATAGACGGAGGGAGCTGCAACAACTTGGCTAGCATGGAGATGGTGGAGAAGCTTTCTCTCACCACAAGACCACATCCACATCCTTACTACATCCAATGGTTCAACAACAGCGGCAAGGTTAAGGTAACACGTACTGTTCGTGTGCATTTTAGTATCTCTACATATGCTGATTATGTTGATTGTGATGTGGTACCTATGCAAGCATGTTCCTTATTACTTGGTAGACCATGGCAATTTGATAAAAATTTTGTACACCATGGTAGAAACAATCACTATACTCTTGTTCATAAGGATAAAAATATTACTTTGCTTCCTATGACTCCTGATTCCATTTTGAAAGATGATATTAATAGAGCTAATAAAGCACAACAGGAGAAGAATAAGAGTGAAAATCAGATTGTGGCAAAAGAATCAGATTGTCCCTTTAAGGTGTTAGAGAAAATAAATGATAATGCATATAAACTTGAGCTGCCTGCAGATTTTGGGGTTAGTCCCACTTTTAACATTGCAGATTTGAAGCCTTATTTGGGTGAGGAAGATGAACTTCCGTCGAGGACGACTTCATTTCAAGAAGGGGAGGATGATGAGGACATCAATACAATTGTTACACCCACAGCCCCTGCTGCTATACATACTGGACCAATTACTAGAGCTCGTGCACGCCAACTAAATTACCAGGTACTTTCGTTTCTTGGTAATGATTCTAATGTTCATGAGAATATGATGCTGCCTAAATTGGATACATTTGTTTTGCTTACAAATGAAGGGCCTAGCTTGGAGAAGGATGAACATTGGAGCAAGAACAAGCATGGAGATGATGGCATGCGCAAGGGGAACAAGAACGGAGTTACAAGTGATGATTTCAGGACTTTGAAGCCACCATAATGGGTCCATGAAGCCTTGGACGAAATATACAAGACGCCACTTCATAAATTTCGTCCAGAGGCTATTTTAGGTGCTGCGTCACCTTATTATTGGGCCAGGCCCATGTAATTTCGAAATACATAAGTATAGGCTATTTTTAGAGTCCGTATGTGTGGGGAAACAAGAGATAGGGTTGATTTCGGACCCCTCCACCAAGGGCCACGAAATTCCCCCCCCCCCTCTTCCTCCATATATACAGCCCTTAGGGCATCGTTTAGACTTTGGGTTTTGTTTAGATTAAAAGTTCGCCATAGCTGCAACTTCGCGTACTTCGTTTGTGTTCAACGACCAGACAAAGGCGTCACAGAACCCCACCTTGATCAATAAAGCTTTCATCTTATATTCGCAATATCCAGATTGCAATCTTAGTTTCTTGCTTGTTCTTCGTTTGCTCGCAGGAAACAGACCCTCGTGGTCAGGTTGATCGTGCTCCGGCGTGGTCAATAACCTCTCGGAGTTGGTTTAGCGATTGCTAAGGCGCGACGTCCTCGCACGTTCGTAGTCGGATCGTCAAAGTCGACTTCCACCAAAGCGAAATCCACCATCTCATCGAAAGACGGGACACCTCCGCCTCTATCACCACTAGTGGGACAAGAGAAGTACCATCACCTATGTTACCTTTGGAGCGTCGCTCATGTGTTGTAGGTGAGGTGTTGAAGATCGTCTCGTTGTCATCTTCATCTTGATGGAACCATGTGGGGGTGCATCATCGTCCACCATGGCCATTGAAGGTATGGACTCGTCGAGGGTAGGCATGTCATCAAGTAGGAGACCTAGCACCAAAGAAGAAAACACACTAGGAGTAGAGGTTAAGTCGTTAGAAATCAAAGTGGCCTCACATGCCGTGTCAACTACCTCGCTCACTAAGTGTTACGGTTCACTCACTCCCTCTCGGATGCTCTCACTCATATGGTTGGTGGAGTCACTCAAATGGCTCTCAACCTCACATAGGATGTGTGGCATGCTCTCAAGTGTGGGGCTAGTGGTGGTCACACTCATCCTCTCATAGGAAATGCTCTCAATGCACGTGTGCTGGAGTCACTCATGTCACTCATGTGGTGGTGGCTCTCCTCACATGGCAATTGGGGCATCTCGTCACATGTCGTTGTCGGAGAGATGTTGGTGCAAATGTCTCCATGCTCAATCATGTCGTGGTCGTAGCCGTGGATGAAGGCCGAAGATGGCACATCATCACTCTCCTCGAAGACCAAAGAGAAGGTCTCATGAGCGGTCTCGTAGCTTGACTCGGAGTATGAGTCCAATATGGGCACCGTCTTCATGTTGTTGAAGAGGTTCGTGCTCGTCGTCGTGGTCGAAGGGGATGGCCCTTGCTCAACCTTCTTGTCGCTGTCTTGTTGTTGGAGGCCCAAATGATGTGGCACCTCGTAGCTCGTCTCCATGACCGAAGGGAAGTTCCCATGCTCGGCTGATAGAGGCGGGGTGTCCCGTCTTTTGATGAGATGATGGATATCGCTTTGGTGGAAGTCGACTTTGACAATCCAACTACGAACGTGCGAGGACGTCGCGCCTTAGCAATCGCTAAATCAACTCCGAGAGGTTATCGACCACGCCGGAGCACGATCAACCTGACCACGAGGGTCTGTTTCCTGCGAGCAAACGAAGAACAAGCAAGAAACTGAGATTGCAATCTAGATATTGCGAGTATAAGATGAAAGCTTTATTGATCAAGGTGGGGTTCTGTGACGCCTTTATCTGGTCGTTGAACACAAACGAAGTACGCGAAGTTGCAGCTATGGTGAACTTTTAATCTAAACAAAACCCAAAGTCTAAACGGTGCCCTAAGGGCTGTATATATGGAGGAAGAGAGGGGGAATTTCGTGGCCCTTGGTGGAGGGGTCCGAAATCAACCCTATCTCTTGTTTCCCCACACATGCGGACTCTAAAAATAGCCTATACTTATGTATTTCGAAATTACATGGGCCTGGCCCAATAAAAAGGTGATGCAGCACCTATAATAGCCTCTGGATGAAATTTATGAAGTGACATCTTGTATATTTCGTCCAAGGCTTCATGCATTCGTTATGGAGGCTTCAAAGACCTGAAATCATCACTTGTAACTCTGTTCTTGTTCCCCTTGCGCATGCCATCATCTCCATGCTTGTTCTTGCTCCAATGTTCATCCTTCTCCAAGCTAGGCCCTTCATTTGTAAGCAAAACAAATGTATCCAATTTAGGCAGCATCATATTCTCATGAACATTAGAATCATTACCAAGAAACGAAAGTACCTGGTAATTTAGTTGGCGTGCGCGAGCTCTAGTAATTGGTCCAGTATGTATAGCAGCAGGGGTTGTGGGTGTAACAATGGTATTGATGTCCTCATCATCCTTCCCTTCTTGAAATGAAGTCGTCCTCGACGGAAGCTCATCTTCCTCACCCAAATAAGGCTTCAAATCTGCAATGTTAAAAGTGGGACTAACCCCAAAATCTACAGGCAGCTCAAGTTTATATGCATTATCATTTATTTTCTCTAACACCTTAAAGGGACCATCAGCCCGTGGCATGAGCTTTGATTTGCGCAAATCAGGAAATCTATCCTTACACAAATGTAACCAAACAAGATCTCCATGTGAAAACACAACATGTTTTCTACCCTTATCTCCAGCAAGTTTATATTTGGCATTCATACGCTCAATGTTTTCCTTAGTTAACTCATGCATTTTTAAAATCAATTCAGCACGTTGTTTAGCATCAAAATTAACCTTCTCCGAAGATGGAAGAGGCAACAAATCAATAGGTGCACGAGGTAGGAAACCGTACACAACTTCAAAAGGGCACATCTTAGTAGTAGAATGCAATGAACGATTATAAGCAAATTCAATATGAGGCAAGCATTCCTCCCACATTTTCTTATTACTCTTCAAAACAGCCATAAGCATAGTAGACAATGTTCTATTAACTACTTCAGTTTGGCCATTAGTTTGGGGGTGACAAGTAGTACTAAAAAGCAGTTTAGTCCCCAACTTAGCCCATAAACATCTCCAAAAGTGGCGAAGAAATTTAGTATCACGATCTGAAACAATAGTATTTGGGACACCATGCAAGCGAATAATTTCACGAAAGAACAAATCAGCAACATTAACAGCATCATCGCTTTTATGACATGGTATAAAGTGTGCCATTTTCGAGAATCTATCCACGACAATAAATATGCCATCCCTCCCCTTCTTTGTTCAAGGTAAACCTAAAACAAAGTCCATAGATATATCCTCCCAAGGAACACTAGGTACAGGCAAAGGCATATATAAACCATGAGGATTGAGTCGTGACTTAGCTTTTTGACATGTAGTGCAGCGAGCAATAAAACGCTCAACATCCCGTCTCATCTTTGGCCAAAAGAAATGTGTAGCAAGTATGTCCTCCGTCTTCTTCACGCCAAAGTGTCCCATTAATCCTCCTCCATGCGCCTCCTGTAACAACAAAAGACGAACGGAGCTAGCTGGAATGCATAGCTTGTTAGCACGAAACACAAATCCATCGTTAACGACAAACTTGTTCCACATTCTTCCTTCTTTACAATTCTGCATTACATCTGTAAAATCAGCATCATGCACATATTCATCTTTGATGGTCTCCAAACCAAATATTTTGAAGTCAAGTTGTGAAAGCATAGTATAGCGACGAGACAATGCATCAGCAATAACATTTTCTTTTCCCTTCTTGTGTTTAATGACATAAGGGAAAGTCTCAATGAATTCAACCCATTTAGCATGTCTACGATTCAGTTTAGCTTGACTTTTAATATGTGATAGAGGCAAAGGTGTCCCGTCTTTCGATGAGATGATGGATATAGCTTTGGTGGAAGTCGACTTTGACGATCCGACTACGAACGTGCGAGGACGTCGCGCCTTAGCAATCGCTAAACCAACTCCGAGAGGTTATTGACCACGCCGGAGCACGATCAACCTGACCACGAGGGTCTGTTTCCTGCGAGCAAACGAAGAACAAGCAAGAAACTAAGATTGCAATCTGGATATTGCGAATATAAGATGAAAGCTTTATTGATCAAGGTGGGGTTCTGTGACGCCTTTGTCTGGTCGTTGAACACAAACGAAGTACGCGAAGTTGCAGCTATGGCGAACTTTTAATCTAAACAAAACCCCCAAAGTCTAAACGATGCCCTAAGGGCTGTATATATGGAGGAAGAGGGGGGAATTTCGTGGCCCTTGGTGGAGGAGTCCGAAATCAACCCTATCTCTTGTTTCCCCACACATACGGACTCTTAAAATAGCCTATACTTATGTATTTCGAAATTACATGGGCCTGGCCCAATAATAAGGTGACGCAGCACCTAAAATAGCCTCGGGACGAAATTTATGAAGTGGCATCTTGTATATTTCGTCCAAGGCTTCATGCACCCATTATGGTGGCTTCAAAGTCCTGAAATCATCACTTGTAACTCCGTTCTTGTTCCCCTTGCGCATGCCATCATCTCCATGCTTGTTCTTGCTCCAATGTTCATCCTTCTCCAAGCTAGGCCCTTCATTTGTAAGCAAAACAAATGTATCCAATTTAGGCAGCATCATATTCTCATGAACATTAGAATCATTACCAAGAAACGAAAGTACCTGGTAATTTAGTTGGCGTGCACTAGCTCTAGTAATTGGTCCAGTATGTATAGCAGCAGGGGCTGTGGGTGTAACAATTGTATTGATGTCCTCATCATGCGAGGACGTCGCGCCTTAGCAATCGCTAAACCAACTCCGAGAGGTTATTGACCACGCCGGAGCACGATCAACCTGACCACGAGGGTCTGTTTCCTGCGAGCAAACGAAGAACAAGCAAGAAACTAAGATTGCAATCTGGATATTGCGAATATAAGATGAAAGCTTTATTGATCCAGGTGGGGTTCTGTGACGCCTTTGTCTGGTCGTTGAACACAAACGAAGTACGCGAAGTTGCAGCTATGGCGAACTTTTAATCTAAACAAAACCCAAAGTCTAAACGATGCCCTAAGGGCTGTATATATGGAGGAAGAGGGGGGAATTTCGTGGCCCTTGGTGGAGGGGTCCGAAATCAACCCTATCTCTTGTTTCCCCAGACATACGGACTCTAAAACTAGCCTATACTTATGTATTTCGAAATTACATGGGCCTGGCCCAATAATAAGGTGACGCAGCACCTAAAATAGCCTCGGGACGAAATTTATGAAGTGGCATCTTGTATATTTCGTCCAAGGCTTCATGCACCCATTATGGTGGCTTCAAAGTCCTGAAATCATCACTTGTAACTCCGTTCTTGTTCCCCTTGCGCATGCCATCATCTCCATGCTTGTTCTTGCTCCAATGTTCATCCTTCTCCAAGCTAGGCCCTTCATTTGTAAGCAAAACAAATGTATCCAATTTAGGCAGCATCATATTCTCATGAACATTAGAATCATTACCAAGAAACGAAAGTACCTGGTAATTTAGTTGGCGTGCACGAGCTCTAGTAATTGGTCCAGTATGTATAGCAGCAGGGGCTGTGGGTGTAACAATTGTATTGATGTCCTCATCATCCTCCCCTTCTTGAAATGAAGTCGTCCTCGACGGAAGTCCATCTTCCTCACCCAAATAAGGCTTCAAATCTGCAATGTTAAAAGTGGGACTAACCCCAAAATCTGCAGGCAGCTCAAGTTTATATTCATTATCATTTATTTTCTCTAACACCTTAAAGGGACCATCAGCACGTGGCATTAGCTTTGATTTGCGCAAATCAGGAAATCTATCCTTACGCAAATGTAACCAAACAAGATCTCCAGGTGCAAACACAACATGTTTTCTACCCTTATCTCCAGCAAGTTTATATTTAGCATTCACACGCTCAATGTTTTCCTTAGTTAACTCATGCATTTTTAAAATCAATTCAGCACATTGTTTAGCATCAAAATTAACCTTCTCCGAAGATGGAAGAGGCAACAAATCAATAGGTGCACGAGGTAGGAAACCATACACAACTTCAAAAGGGCACATCTTAGTAGTAGAATGCAATGAACGATTATAAGCAAATTCAATATGAGGCAAGCATTCCTCCCGCATTTTCTTATTATTCTTCAAAACAGCCCTAAGCATAGTAGACAACGTTCTATTGACTACTTCAGTTTGTCCATCAGTTTGGGGGTGACAAGTAGTACTAAAAAGAAGTTTAGTCCCCAACTTAGCCCATAAACATCTCCAAAAGTGGCTAAGAAATTTAGTATCACGATCTGAAACAATAGTATTTGGCACACCATGCAAGCGAATAATTTCACGAAAGAACAAATCAGCAACATTAACAGCATCATCGCTTTTATGACATGGTATAAAGTGTGCCATTTTCGAGAATCTATCCACGACAACAAATATGCTATCCCTCCCCTTCTTTGTTCGAGGTAAACCTAAAACAAAGTCCATAGATATATCCTCCCAAGGAACACTAGGTACAGGCAAAGGCATATATAAACCATGAGGATTGAGTCGTGACTTAGCTTTTTGACATGTAGTGCATCGAGCAATAAAACGCTCAACATCCCGTCTCATCTTTGGCCAAAAGAAATGTGTAGCAAGTACGTCTTCCGTCTTCTTCACGCCAAAGTGTCCCATTAATCCTCCTCCATGCGCCTCCTGCAACAACAAAAGACGAACGGAGCTAGCTGGAATGCATAGCTTGTTAGCACGAAACACAAATCCATCGTTAACGACAAACTTGTTCCACATTCTTCCTTCTTTACAATTCTGCATTACATCTTTAAAATCAGCATCATGCACATATTGATCTTTGATGGTCTCCAAACCAAATATTTTGAAGTCAAGTTGTGAAAGCATAGTATAGCGACGAGACAATGCATCAGCAATAACATTTTCTTTTCCCTTCTTGTGTTTAATGACATAAGGGAAAGTCTCAATGAATTCAACCCATTTAGCATGTCTACGATTCAGTTTAGCTTGACTTTTAATATGTTTCAAAGATTAATGATCAGAATGTATAACAAATTCTTTGGGCCATAAATAATGTTGCCATGTTTCTAAAGTCCGAACAAGAGCATATAATTCTTTATCATAAGTAGAATAATTCAGACTAGGCCCACTCAATTTTTCAGAAAAGTATGCAACAGGTTTGCCATCTTGTAATAACACACCTCCTAATCCAATTCCACTAGCATCACATTCAAGCTCAAAAGTCTTATTAAAATCAGGAAGTTGGAGTAAAGGAGCATGTGTCAACTTATCTTTCAATACCGTGAAGGCTTCTTCCTGTGCGGTACCCCAAACAAAAGGCACATCCTTCTTTGTAAGCTCGTTGAGAGGTGCAGCAATGGTGCTGAAATCTCTCACAAAACGCCTATAGAATCCAGCGAGGCCAAGAAAACTCCTCACTTGTGTGACCGTTTTGGGCCGCGGCCAACTCTCAATAGCTTCAATCTTGGCTTTATCAACTTCAATTCCCTGTGGAGTAACAACATAGCCAAGAAAAGATACTCGGTCGGTGCAAAAGGTGCACTTCCCAAGGTTACCAAACAGACGTGCATCACGTAGAGCAATAAAAACAACACGTAAATGTTCCAAATGTTCTTCCAAAGATCTGCTATAAATCAGTATATCATCAAAATAGACTACCACAAATCGTCCAATGAAAGCACGTAAAACTTCGTTCATTAGTCTCATGAAAGTACTAGGCGCATTACTTAACCCAAAAGGCATGACTAACCACTCATATAATCCAAACTTAGTTTTAAATGCTGTTTTCCATTCATCTCCCAATTTCATACGAATTTGATGGTATCCACTACGCAAATCAACTTTGGAGAATATTGTAGAGCCACTCAATTCATCAAGCATATCATCTAGCCTAGGAATAGGATGACGATAACGAATAGTAATATTATTAATGCCTCTACAATCAACACACATACGTGATGTACCATACTTTTTCGGCACTAGAATAATAGGAACAGCACAAGGACTAAGGGATTCGCGTATATAACCTTTGTCGAGAAGCTCTTGTACTTGACGCATAATCTCCTTCGTCTCCTCTGGATTGGTACGGTATGGCGCACGGTTTGGCAGTGAAGCACCGGGAATTAAGTCGATCTGATGCTCAATCCCTCAAATAGGTGGTAATCCCGGTGGCACGTCTTGTGGAAAGACGTCAGCGAACTCCTGCAAAATGTTAGTGATAGCAGGAGGCAAAGAGGAAGGCACGTCCTCGAATGAAAATAATGCCTCTTTCCACACAAAAGCATAGCAAACAGATTTGCTGAAAACTAGCTCATCAATATCAGATTTGGTGGCAAATAAACATGCACTTTTCAATTTATTTTAGAAGCAACACTATATGGTTTATTATTAGGCTTCATTTGTTGCTCAAATTCTTTTGCCACAATCTGATTTTCACTCTTATTCTTCTCTTGTTTTGCTTTATTAGCTCTATTAATATCATATTTCAAAATAGAATCAGGAGTCATAGGAAGCAAAGTAATATTTTTATCCTTATGAATAAGAGTATACTGATTGTTTCTACCATGGTGTACAGAATTTTTATCAAATTGCCATGGTCTACCAAGTAATAAGGAACATGCTTGCATAGGTACCACATCACAATCAACATAATCAGCATATGTAGATATACTAAAATGCACATGAACAGTACGTGTGATGAGGACATGACTACCTTGGATATGACCAAAAATATTGCATATATGCATATTTGTCAGGTGATTTCTAGTGCAAACTATTCAATAATCTATTTTATGTTATCCAGAACAAAAATACTTCACACACTTTTGTGTTTTGTCTAATTGCAGGTGTATGGGACATTTGTACAATCCACATATGAAGATAAGGAAGAAAGAGATGTTTATTTGCTGTCCAAAAAGTTCTCTCACGTCACTTTTGGCCCAAGAGAAGATAGAGTCCAAGTCTCTCACGTTCTGGATTCAGATTCGGACTGCACAGACACACCTGACTCAAAACGCACACAAATTTTTCATACGGACTCCGAATTGGGTGATTCTTTTTTTGTTGGAAACTAGATTTCGTGCACTTTCCAACCCAATTGGAATCACCTTCAAATTCGTCCGGAGCGTTGAGTTGTGGACGAAACAATCTGATGCTGCAGCAGAATCCGAGTCAAACTACAAGTCCAAAGGTGTTACATCACCTCCACTTGGGCCCGTTGGCCTTGTACGACCTAGATTTAGTTTTAGGCTGCCTTGGGACGTCCTCCCACCTCCTTGGCCGCCACCCCTTGCTCCTATATGATGAGGACATCAATACAATTGTTACACCCACAGCCCCTGCTGCTATACATACTGGACCAATTACTAGAGCTCGTGCACGCCAACTAAATTACCAGGTACTTTCGTTTCTTGGTAATGATTCTAATGTTCATGAGAATATGATGCTGCCTAAATTGGATACATTTGTTTTGCTTACAAATGAAGGGCCTAGCTTGGAGAAGGATGAACATTGGAGCAAGAACAAGCATGGAGATGATGGCATGCGCAAGGGGAACAAGAACGGAGTTACAAGTGATGATTTCAGGACTTTGAAGCCACCATAATGGGTGCATGAAGCCTTGGACGAAATATACAAGATGCCACTTCCTAAATTTCGTCCCGAGGCTATTTTAGGTGCTGCGTCACCTTATTATTGGGCCAGGCCCATGTAATTTCGAAATACATAAGTATAGGCTATTTTTAGAGTCCGTATGTGTGGGGAAACAAGAGATAGGGTTGATTTCGGACCCCTCCACCAAGGGCCACGAAATCCCCCCCCCCTCTTCCTCCATATATACAGCCCTTAGGGCATCGTTTAGACTTTGGGTTTTGTTTAGATTAAAAGTTCGCCATAGCTGCAACTTCGCGTACTTCGTTTGTGTTCAACGACCAGACAAAGGCGTCACAGAACCCCACCTTGATCAATAAAGCTTTCATCTTATATTCGCAATATCCAGATTGCAATCTTAGTTTCTTGCTTGTTCTTCGTTTGCTCGCAGGAAACAGACCCTCGTGGTCAGGTTGATCGTGCTCCGGCGTGGTCAATAACCTCTCGGAGTTTGATGAGGACATGACTACCTTGGATATGACCAAAAATATTGCATATATGCATATTTGTCAGGTGATTTCTAGTGCAAACTATTCAATAATCTATTTATGTTATCCAGAACAAAAATACTTCACACACTTTTGTGTTTTGTCTAATTGCAGGTGTATGGGACATTTGTACAATCCACATATGAAGATAAGGAAGAAAGAGATGTTTATTTGCTGTCCAAAAAGTTCTCTCACGTCACTTTTGGCCCAAGAGAAGATAGAGTCCAAGTCTCTCACGTTCTGGATTCAGATTCGGACTGCACAGACACACCTGACTCAAAACGCACACAAGTTTTTCATACGGACTCCGAATTGGGTGATTCTTTTTTTGTTGGAAACTAGATTTCGTGCACTTTCCAACCCAATTGGAATCACCTTCAAATTCGTCCGGAGCGTTGAGTTGTGGACGAAACAATCTGATGATGCAGCAGAATCCGAGTCAAACTACAAGTCCAAAGGTGTTACATCACCTCCACTTGGGCCCATTGGCCTTGTACGACCTAGATTTAGTTTTAGGCTGCCTTGGGACGTCCTCCCACCTCCTTGGCCGCCACCCCTTGCTCCTATATAAGTAGATCCATCTAGTAGCTTTTCCTTGGGATTTGTTTAGTTAAAAGTTAGCCAACGCAACTTCGTGTACTTCGTTTGTGTCCAACGACCAGACCAAGACCGCTTACGGATCCCCACCATTATCAATACCTCATATATATTTGCAATATTCAGATTGCTTTATCATATTCTTGCTCGTTCTTCGATTGCTTGCAGGAATAGACCTTCGTGGTCAGGCTGACCGTGCTTCCGTCATCGTCAGTAACCTCAGGAGATTGGTTTAGCGATTGCTAAGGCGCAACGTCGTGCACGTTTGTAGTCGGATCGTCAAAGTCGTCTCCACCAAATCGATAGTTATCATCTCATCGAAAGATCGGGACACTCTCGCCTTTATCAAGTGGTATCAGTTTTCAGGTTGCTCGGTGAGAATTTCCAGTTTTTGCTAGATTAGATTTTTTTCTTACCTATTGTCCAAGAAAAAGCCACAAAAAAAAGTTAGATCTGTTCATCCTTTATCCAAGCCAGTCTGAGCCTTTGCAATTTTCTATTCATTGCTTGCATAGTTGAGTTATCGGTTGCATCGTCGTGTCAGTTGCTGGTCTTAGTGTCTAGTTCCTTTAGAGTTTCGAGTTCTGTTCACATTAGTCACGCCGCCGCTGCATCATTATCCCTTCCGCCGTCCACCATCCCATCTATTAATTTCCACCACGTGCTACGCACTGTTCATTGTCATAATCATAGTTGAGGTCATTCACATCTTCGCCTAATCCAATCTCCATCTTATCTAGTTTGTCTTGGAAAGAGGGAGAAAAAAAA
>NW_021297149.1:47011-75616 GCF_002162155.2 Triticum dicoccoides
GTCCACCATCCCATCTATTAATTTCCACCACGTGCTACGCACTGTTCATTGTCATAATCATAGTTGAGGTCATTCACATCTTCGCCTAATCCAATCTCCATCTTATCTAGTTTGTCTTGGAAAGAGGGACAAAAAAAAAGAGAGAGAAAAAAAAGAGAAAAAAGGAAAGAAAAAAAAAGAAAAAGAGAGAGAAGAAAAAGAAAAAAAAAGCGTGAGAAAAAAAAGAGAAGAAAAAAAATTGGATCTATCTAGAATCAATCTCGTACCTGAATTCGGATTGGAATCTGTTTTGCGCACTGTTCAGTAAAACAGGTTTCTTCCTCATACGAAGTCCGTTTTGGCTCCGTGAGTACTCAAATTGAAGCTAGCGACGAGCCGCATCTAAATAGTTGCAGAAGCTAGTTCAATATTGGACACCTCAAAATCGGCTTCTAAATAGGTCTTTTTGCCCTCCGAAGTTCATGAACACAGCTTGTTCCAATTTTTCAGGCCAGTTTTAGAATTCTTTGACTCCTCATATCAACTCGGAATTGAGTGATTATTTTTGCATTGGAAAGCTTGAGTTAATAGCATTCTTTGAAAGAATTTATCAGAAAATTGTCTCAAACTTTTCAAGAGGAAAGTTGGAGAGAGAGTTGTTGTATATCCTGCTTGGCAGTTGTTTTTCATCATTATCTTTATTGCCGTTGTGATCTTCACTTATATCTTGCTGTCAAGAGCTACTTAGTATCCTTCATTGATGCTAGTTGTGCTACGCCGTGACCTCATTAGTGTTCTAGGCTCGCGTCTCTAGTACGGTCTAGCCTAGGACCAGCACAGTACCGTCGTTGAGCGTTTATTCAACATTGCATCTTTGAATTGATTATTGCTAATCTTTTGCTACCATATATAGCCAACTTAGCTCCACATATTTCTACATCGTGTATACGTACGCTCCCCTGGCAATCGCTTTACTCAATATTCGGAGTTACTTGACACCGCTGGTTGCCGATCACCGCCTGCTGCATGGTAAGAACTTATAAGACATTGATATTTGCTTTACTGTGAGCGTTTTACCACCACATCCTAGTAGTTATAGGAACATTATTTTTGGGTTTTGTTTCTTGTTCTACTAATCATGACAGGATCCAGAGTCAATTCATGGGCTTTGTCGATCGCGGGAGACGTGCCACCACCTTTGCAAATACCACAACCGTCACGAGAGGTGCACAAACATCCAAATGCACATGATCAGGTTAATGTATCTATACCACCATTTAATGGCCGTTTTAAACCTGCTTTATATATTGAATGGGAGTTCGACATAAAAAATATATTTGCTTCCCATAATTTCAATGAACATAAAAAGGTTAAAGTTGCGGTTGGTTCTTTCACTGGTTATGCTTTGGTTTGGTGGAGTGAATATTGTCGGTTACACCCTGATTATATACCTACTACTTGGGATGATTTGAAACTTGCCATGCGACATACTTTCGTCCCTGCTTATTATACTCGTGACATGATTAAGAAGTTGCAACACTTAAAACAAGATAGTGAAACTGTAACAAAATATTATGATGATTTACAAACTACCTTGTTGCATTCCTCTTTAGAAGAAAGTGAAGATGATTTTATGGATAGATTTTGGGGAGGATTAAACCGTGATATTCAAGAGATACTAATTCATGAAGAGTGTTATCCTATGGACCATTTGTTTCATCTTGCTTGCAAAGCTGAACAGGAAATAAAACGACGTGTTGGCCACGAGGAGAACAAGCGCACGGTGCACATTCCAAGAGTTGATATGATTGTTCCTTCAACTACTAGGCATACTATGACAACCACATCCATTGTTGTCAGGACTACATCACCTCCACCATGTGACACATTGCCCCCGAGAGTGGCTACATCATCTGAGTTGATCATAAGAGGTAATGACAAAGGTACTGATCTTCCATCTCTACATGAGAATGATGAATGCCTTGTCAATTTGAATGCACCATCTGATGAGCTACCCACTACTTTGATCACACCACCTATTTTAGAGGACTACGTTGATAATTTGACTTTGCCATGTGATCAAACAACTGAAATACCAACAATTTTGAGTGCACCCATTGAATTAACTATTGATGCAAAAGAACCAATGTTTAATCATTTTGATATGACCTCTAATTTTGGTGATGATTCTGTGTTGAATGACTTATTGCATGTTTGCTTATTTAAGCATGTTGTAGCATGTAAATTTGATGCAAGTAAGGTTTATTCACCAATGTTGGGATGGTTTAATAATGAACATTGTCAATCTTTTGAAATGAATAAGAGCTTCACTTATATGTGCAAACTGAGTTGCAATATTTTCATGCCTTCTACTTCTTGTGCTAATTTTTTGGCTTTAGATTTTATGAACTATGCAAGTTACTCATCTATTCATGTGTCATATATGCAAAAATCAAGGGAAGTAAAAATGGATGACATATACATATACAACATGTACACCTTGTCTCTTTTGTTAGCCACATTTCAGATTAAGCAACGCCGAGGACGGCTTTATTTTCAAGAAGGAGAGGATGATGAGGACATGACTACCTTGGATATGACCAAAAATATTGCATATATGCATATTTGTCAGGTGATTTCTAGTGCAAACTATTCAATAATCTATTTATGTTATCCAGAACAAAAATACTTCACACACTTTTGTGTTTTGTCTAATTGCAGGTGTATGGGACATTTGTACAATCCACATGTGAAGATAAGGAAGAAAGAGATGTTTATTTGCTGTCCAAAAAGTTCTCTCACGTCACTTTTGGCCCAAGAGAAGATAGAGTCCAAGTCTCTCACGTTCTGGATTCAGATTCGGACTGCACAGACACACCTGACTCAAAACGCACACAAGTTTTTCATACGGACTCCGAATTGGGTGATTCTTTTTTTGTTGGAAACTAGATTTCGTGCACTTTCCAACCCAATTGGAATCACCTTCAAATTCGTCCGGAGCGTTGAGTTGTGGACGAAACCATCTGATGCTGCAGCAGAATCCGAGTCAAACTACAAGTCCAAAGGTGTTACATCACCTCCACTTGGGCCCATTGGCCTTGTACGACCTAGATTTAGTTTTAGGCTGCCTTGGGACGTCCTCCCACCTCCTTGGCCGCCACCCCTTGCTCCTATATAAGTAGATCCATCTAGTAGCTTTTCCTGGGGATTTGTTTATTTAAAAGTTAGCCATTGCAACTTCGTGTACTTCGTTTGTGTCCAACGACCAGACCAAGACCGCTTCCGGATCCCCACCATTATCAATACTTCATATATATTTGCAATATTCAGATTGCTTTATCATATTCTTGCTCGTTCTTCGATTACTTGCAGGAATAGACCTTCGTGGTCAGGCTGACCGTGCTTCCAGCATCGTCAGTAACCTCAGGAGATTGGTTTAGCGATTGCTAAGGTGCAACGTCGTGCACGTTTGTAGTCGGATCGTCAAAGTCTTCTCCACCAAATCAATAATTATCATCTCATCGAAAGATCGGGACCCTCGCCTCAGGTTGCTCGGTGAGAATTTCCAGTTTTTCCTAGATTAGATTTATTTTCTTACCTATTGTCCAAGAAAAAGCCACAAAACAAAAGTTAGATCTATTCATCCTTTGTCCTAGCCAGACTGAGCCTTTGCAATTTTCTTTTCATTGTTTGCATTATTGAATTATCGGTTGCATCGCCGTGTCGAGTTGCTGGTCTTAGTGTCTAGTTCCTTTAGAGTTTCGAGTTCTATTCACATTAGTCACGCAGCCGCTGCATCATTATCCCATCCGCTGTCCACCATCCCATCCACCAATTTCCACCATGTGCTACGCACTGTTTATTGTCATAATCATAGTTGAGGTCACTCAAATCTTCGCCTGATCGAATCTGCATCTTATCTAGTTTGTCTTGGAAAGAGGGAGAAGAAAAAAAAAGAGAAAAAAAAAGAAAAAGAGGGAGAAGAAAAAGAAAAAAAAGCGTGAGAAAAAAAAAGAGAGAAGAAAAAAAAATTGGATCTATCTAGAATCAATCTCGTACCTGAATTCGGATTGGAATCTGTTTTGCGCACTGTTCAGTAAAACAGGTGTATCTTCCTCATACGAAGTCCGTTTTGGCTCCGTGAGTACTCAAATTGAAGATAGCGACGAGCCGCATCTAAATAGTTGCAGAAGCTAGTCCAATATTTGACACCTCAAAATCGGTTTCTAAATAGGTCTTTTTGCCCTCTGAAGTTCGTGAACACAGCTTGTTCCAATTTTTCAGGCCAGTTTTAGAATTCTTTGACTCCTCATATCAACTCGGAATTGAGTGATTCTTTTTGCATTGGAAAGCTTGAGTTAGTAGCATTCTTTGAAAGAATTTATCAGAAAATTGTCTCAAACTTTTCAAGAGGAAAGTTGGAGAGAGAGTTGTTGTACATCCTGCTTGGCAGTTGTTTTTCATCATTATCTTCACTGCCGTTGTGATCTTCACTTATATCTTGCTGTCAAGAGCTACTTAGTATCCTTCATTGATGCTAGTTGTGCTACGCCGTGACCTCATTAGTGTTCTAGGCTCGCGTCTCTAGTCCGGTCTAGCCTAGGACCAGCACAGTACCGTCGTTGAGCGTTTATTCAACATTGCATCTTTGAATTGATTATTGCTAATCTTTTGCTACCATATATAGCCAACCCAGCTTCACATATTTCTACACCGTGTATACGTACGCTCCCCTGGCAATCGCTTTACTCAATATTCAGAGTTACTTGACACCGCTGGTTGCCGATCACCGCCTGCTGCATGGTAAGAACTTGTAAGACATTGATATTTGCTTTACTGTGAGCGTTTTACCACCACATCCTAGTAGTTATAGGAACATTATTTTTGGGTTTTGTTTCTTGTTCTACTAATCATGACAGGATCCAGAGTCAATTCATGGGCTTTGTCGATTGCGGGAGACGTGCCACCACCTTTGCAAATACCACAACCGTCACGAGAGGTGCACAAACATCCAAATGCACATGATCAGGTTAATGTATCTATACCACCATTTAATGGCCGTTTTAAACCTGCTTTATATATTGAATGGGAGTTCGACATAAAAAATATATTTGCTTCCCATAATTTCAATGAACATAAAAAGGTTAAAGTTGCGGTTGGTTCTTTCACTGGTTATGCTTTGGTTTGGTGGAGTGAATATTGTCGGTTACACCCTGATTATATACCTACTACTTGGGATGATTTGAAACTTGCCATGCGACATACTTTCGTCCCTGCTTATTATACTCGTGACATGATTAAGAAGTTGCAACACTTAAAACAAGGTAGTGAAACTGTAACAAAATATTATGATGATTTACAAACTACCTTGTTGCATTCCTCTTTAGAAGAAAGTGAAGATGATTTTATGGATAGATTTTGGGGAGGATTAAACCGTGATATTCAAGACATACTAATTCATGAAGAGTGTTATCCTATGGACCATTTGTTTCATCTTGCTTGCAAAGCTGAACAGGAAATAAAACGACGTGTTGGCCACGAGGAGAACAAGCGCACGGTGCACATTCCAAGAGTTGATATGATTGTTCCTTCAACTACTAGGCATACTATGACAACCACATCCGTTGTTGTCAGGACTACATCACCTCCACCATGTGACACATCGCCCCCGAGAGTGGCTACATCATCTGAGTTGATCATAAGAGGTAATGACAAAGGTACTTATCTTCCATCTCTACATGAGAATGATGAATGCCTTGTCAATTTGAATGCACCATCTGATGAGCTACCCACTACTTTGATCACACCACCTATTTTAGAGGACTACGTTGATAATTTGACTTTGCCATGTGATCAAACAACTGAAATACCAACAATTTTGAGTGCACCCATTGAATTAACTATTGATGCAAAAGAACCCATGTTTAATCATTTTGATATGATCTCTAATCTTGGTGATGATTCTGTGTTGAATGACTTATTGCATGTTTGCTTATTTAAGCATGTTGTAGCATGTAAATTTGATGCAAGTAAGGTTTATTCACCAATGTTGGGATGGTTTAATAATGAACATTGTCAATCTTTTGAAATGAATAAGAGCTTCACTTATATGTGCAAACTGAGTTGCAATATTTTCATGCCTTCTACTTCTTGTGCTAATTTTTTGGCTTTAGATTTTATGAACTATGCAAGTTACTCATCTATTCATGTGTCATATATGCAAAAATCAAGGGAAGTAAAAATGGATGACATATACATATACAACATGTACACCTTGTCTCTTTTGTTAGCCACATTTCAGATTAAGCAACGCCGAGGACGGCTTTATTTTCAAGAAGGGGAGGATGATGAGGACATGACTACCTTGGATATGACCGAAAATATTGCATATATGCATATTTGTCAGGTGATTTCTAGTGCAAACTATTCAATAATCTATTTATGTTATCCAGAACAAAAATACTTCACACACTTTTGTGTTTTGTCTAATTGCAGGTGTATGGGACATTTGTACAATCCACATATGAAGATAAGAAAGAAAGAGATGTTTATTTGCTGTCCAAAAAGTTCTCTCACGTCACTTTTGGCCCAAGAGAATATAGAGTCCAAGTCTCTCACGTTCTGGATTCAGATTCGGACTGCACAGACACACCTGACTCAAAACGCACACAAGTTTTTCATACGGACTCCGAATTGGGTGATTCTTTTTTTGTTGGAAACTAGATTTCGTGCACTTTCCAACCCAATTGGAATCACCTTCAAATTCGTCCGGAGCGTTGATTTGTGGACGAAACAATCTGATGCTGCAGCAGAATCCGAGTCAAACTACAAGTCCAAAGGTGTTACATCACCTCCACTTGGGCCCATTGGCCTTGTACGACCTAGATTTAGTTTTAGGCTGCCTTGGGACGTCCTCCCACCTCTTTGGCCGCCACCCCTTGCTCCTATATAAGTAGATCCATCTAGTAGCTTTTCCTTGGGATTTGTTTAGTTAAAAGTTAGCCAACGCAACTTCGTGTACTTCGTTTGTGTCCAACGACCAGACCAAGACCGCTTACGGATCCCCACCATTATCAATACCTCATATATATTTGCAATATTCAGATTGCTTTATCATATTCTTGCTCGTTCTTCGATTGCTTGCAGGAATAGACCTTCGTGGTCAGGCTGACCGTGCTTCCGTCATCGTCAGTAACCTCAGGAGATTGGTTTAGCAATTGCTAAGGCGCAACGTCGTGCACGTTTGTAGTCGGATCGTCAAAGTCGTCTCCACCAAATCGATAGTTATCATCTCATCGAAAGATCGGGACACTCTCGCCTCTATCAACGTGTTACCTTAACCTTGCCGCTGTTGTTGAACCATTGGATGTAGTAAGGATGTGGATGTGGTCTTGTCGTGAGAGAAAGCTTCTCCACCATCTCCATGCTAGCCAAGTTGTTGCAGCTCCCTCCGTCTATTATGACGCGCACAGAACGTTCCTTCACAACTCCCTTGGTATGGAACAAATTGTGCCTCTGATTTTGCTCAGCTTGTGTGACCTGCACACTCAAAACACGTTGAGCAACTAAACATTCATACCTGTCAGCGTCTTCAGGAGCCATGTATTGCGTCTCATGATCAGAATCATCTCCACCATGTTCTTCACATGTAATAAGAGCCAAAGTCTCCTCATCATAGTCACTAGCGGACTCATATCCACCATCCGCAGTAGCAATCATCACACGCGGAGATTTGCATTCTCTCGCATAATGACCTCCTCTGATGAGGACATCAATACAATTGTTACACCCACAGGCCCTGCTGCTATACATACTGGACCAATTACTAGAGCTCGCGCACGCCAACTAAATTACCAGGTACTTTCGTTTTTTGGTAATGATTCTAATGTTCATGAGAATATGATGCTGCCTAAATTGGATACATTTGTTTTGCTTACAAATAAAGGGCCTAGCCTGGAGAAGGATGAACATTGGAGCAACAACAAGCATGGAGATGATGGCATGCGCAAGGGGAACAAGAACGGAGTTACAAGTGATGATTTCAGGACTTTGAAGCCACCATAATGGGCGCATGAAGCCTTGGACGAAATATACAAGATGCCACTTCATAAATTTCGTCCCGAGGTTATTATAGGTGCTGCGTCACCTTATTATTGGGCCAGGCCCATGTAATTTCGAAATACATAAGTATAGGCTATTTTTAGAGTCCGTATGTGTGGGGAAACAAGAGATAGGGTTGATTTCGGACCCCTCCACCAAGGGCCACGAAATTCCCCCCTCTTCCTCCATATATATAGCCCTTAGGGCATCGTTTAGACTTTGGGTTTTGTTTAGATTAAAAGTTCGCCATAGCTGCAACTTCGCGTACTTCGTTTGTGTTCAATGACCAGACAAAGGCGTCACAGAACCCCACCTTGATCAATAAAGCTTTCATCTTATATTCGCAATATCCAGATTGCAATCTCAGTTTCTTGCTTGTTCTTCGTTTGCTCGTAGGAAACAGACCCTCGTGGTCAGGTTGATCGTGCTCCGGCGTGGTCGATAACCTCTCGGAGTTGGTTTAGCGATTGCTAAGGCGCGACGTCCTCGCACGTTCGTAGTCGGATCGAAAGACGGGACACCCCGCCTCTATCAAGTGGTATCTGATTTCCAGGTTGCTCGGTGAGATTTACAGTTTTTTTTGTAGTTTAGATCGAGTCTGTTTTTCATACGTGATGAGGACATGACTACCTTGGATATGACCAAAAATATTGCATATATGCATATTTGTCAGGTGATTTCTAGTGCAAACTATTCAATAATCTATTTATGTTATCCAGAACAAAAATACTTCACACACTTTTGTGTTTTGTCTAATTACAGGTGTATGGGACATTTGTACAATCCACATATGAAGATAAGGAAGAAAGAGATGTTTATTTGCTGTCCAAAAAGTTCTCTCACGTCACTTTTGGCCCAAGAGAAGATAGAGTCCAAGTCTCTCACGTTCTGGATTCAGATTCGGACTGCACAGACATACCTGACTCAAAACGCACACAAGTTTTTCATACGGACTCCGAATTGGGTGATTCTTTTTTTGTTGGAAACTAGATTTCGTGCACTTTCCAACCCAATTGGAATAACCTTCAAATTCGTCCGGAGCGTTGAGTTGTGGACGAAACAATCTGATGCTGCAGCAGAATCCGAGTCAAACTACAAGTCCAAAGGTGTTACATCACCTCCACTTGGGCCCATTGGCCTTGTACGACCTAGATTTAGTTTTAGGCTGCCTTGGGACGTCCTCCCACCTCCTTGGCCGCCACCCCTTGCTCCTATATAAGTAGATCCATCTAGTAGCTTTTCCTTGGGATTTGTTTAGTTAAAAGTTAGCCATTGCAACTTCGTGTACTTCGTTTGTGTCCAACGACCAGACCAAGACCGCTTACGGATCCCCACCTTTATCAATACTTCATATATACTCGTAATATTCAGATTGCTTTTATCATATTCTTGCTTGTTCTTCGATTGCTTGCAGGAATAGACCTTCGTGGTCAGGTTGATTGTGCTCTGGCGTGGTCAATAACCTCTCGGAGTTGGTTTAGCGATTGCTAAGGCGCAACCTTGTGCACGTTTGTAGTCGGATCGTCAAAGTCGTCTCCACCAAATCGATAGTTATCATCTCATCGAAAGATCGGGACACCCTCGCCTCTATCAAGTGGTATCCGTTTTCAGGTTGCTCGGTGAGAATTTCCAGTTTTCCTAGATTAGATTTATTTTCTTACCTATTGTCCAAGAAAAAGCCACAAAAAAGAGTTAGATCTATTCATCCTTGGTCCAAGCCAGTCTGAGCCTTTGCAATTTTCTTTTCATTGCTTGCATAGTTGAATTATCGGTTGCATCGTCGTGTCGAGTTGCTGGTCTTAGTGTCTAGTTCATTTAGAGTTTCGAGTTCTGTTCACATTAGTCACGCCACCGCTGCATCATTATCTCTTCCGCTGTCCACCACCCATCCATCAATTTCCACCCCGTGCTACCCATCATTCATTGTCATAATAATAGTTGAGATCGTTCACATCTTCACTTGATCCAATCTACATCTTATCTAGTTTGTTTTGGAAAGAGGGAGAAAAAAAGAGAGAAAAAAACGAGAGAGAAAAAAGGAGAAAAAAAAAGGAGAGAAAGAAAAAAAAGTGTGAGGAAAAAAAAAAGAGAAGAAAAAAAAACAAAAAAGTCGGCACAAACTTTTTCAGAGGAAAGTTGGAGACAAAGTTGTTGATATATCCTGCTTGGCTGTTGTTTCACCTCATTATCTTTACTGCCGTTGTGATCTTCACTTATATCTTGCTGTCCAGAGCTACTTAGTGTCCTTCATTGATGCTAGTTGTGCTACGCCGTGACCTCATTAGTGTTCTAGGCTCGCGTCTCTAGTTCGGTCTAGCCTAGGACCAGCACAGTACCGTCGTTGAGAGTTTATTCAACATTGCATCTTTGAATTGATTATTGCTAATCTTTTGCTACCATATATAGCCAACCCAGCTCCACATATTTCTACACCGTGTATACGTACGCTCCCCTGGCAATCGCTTTACTCAATATTCGGAGTTACTTGACACCGCTGGTTGCCGATCACCGCCTGCTGCATGGTAAGAACTTATAAGACATTGATATTTGCTTTACTGTGAGCGTTTTACCACCACATCCTAGTAGTTATAGGAACATTATTTTTGGGTTTTGTTTCTTGTTCTACTAATCATGACAGGATCCAGAGTCAATTCATGGGCTTTGTCGATCGCCGGAGACGTGCCACCACCTTTGCAAATACCACAACCGTCACGAGAGGTGCACAAACATCCAAATGCACATGATCAGGTTAATGTATCTATACCACCATTTAATGGCCGTTTTAAACCTGCTTTATATATTGAATGGGAGTTCGACATAAAAAATATATTTGCTTCCCATAATTTCGATGAACATAAAAAGGTTAAGGTTGCGGTTGGTTCTTTCACTGGTTATGCTTTGGTTTGGTGGAGTGAATATTGTCGGTTACACCCTGATTATATACCTACTACTTGGGATGATTTGAAACTTGCCATGCGACATACTTTCGTCCCTGCTTATTATAATCGTGACATGATTAAGAAGTTGCAACACTTAAAACAAGGTAGTGAAACTGTAACAAAATATTATGATGATTTACAAACTACCTTGTTGCATTCCTCTTTAGAAGAAAGTGAAGATGATTTTATGGATAGATTTTGGGGAGGATTAAACCGTGATATTCAAGAGATACTAATTCATGAAGAGTGTTATCCTATGGACCATTTGTTTCATCTTGCTTGCAAAGCTGAACAGGAAATAAAACGACGTGTTGGCCACGAGGAGAACAAGCGCACGGTGCACATTCCAAGAGTTGATATGATTGTTCCTTCAACTACTAGGCATACTATGACAACCACATTCATTGTTGTCAGGACTACATCACCTCCACCATGTGACACATCGCCCCCGAGAGTGGCTACATCATCTGAGTTGATCATAAGAGGTAATGACAAAGGTACTGATCTTCCATCTCTACATGAGAATGATGAATGCCTTGTCAATTTGAATGCACCATCTGATGAGCTACCCACTACTTTGATCACACCACCTATTTTAGAGGACTACGTTGATAATTTGACTTTGCCATGTGATCAAACAACTGAAATACCAACAATTTTGAGTGCACCCATTGAATTAACTATTGATGCAAAAGAACCAATGTTTAATCATTTTGATATGACCTCTAATCTTGGTGATGATTCTGTGTTGAATGACTTATTGCATGTTTGCTTATTTAAGCATGTTGTAGCATGTAAATTTGATGCAAGTAAGGTTTATTCACCAATGTTGGGATGGTTTAATGATGAACATTGTCAATCTTTTGAAATGAATAAGAGCTTCACTTATATGTGCAAACTGAGTTGCAATATTTTCATGCCTTCTACTTCTTGTGCTAATTTTTTGGCTTTAGATTTTATGAACTATGCAAGTTACTCATCTATTCATGTGTCATATATGCAAAAATCAAGGGAAGTAAAAATGGATGACATATACATATACAACATGTGATGAGGACATCAATACAATTGTTACACCCTGATGAGGACATCAATACAATTGTTACACCCACAGCCCCTGCTGCTATACATACTGGACCAATTACTAGAGCTCGTGCACGCCAACTAAATTACCAGGTACTTTCGTTTCTTGGTAATGATTCTAATGTTCATGAGAATATGATGCTGCCTAAATTGGATACATTTGTTTTGCTTACAAATGAAGGGCCTAGCTTGGAGAAGGATGAACATTGGAGCAAGAACAAGCATGGAGATGATGGCATGCGCAAGGGGAACAAGAACGGAGTTACAAGTGATGATTTCAGGACTTTGAAGCCACCATAATGGGTGCATGAAGCCTTGGACGAAATATACAAGATGCCACTTCATAAATTTCGTCCCAAGGCTATTTTAGGTGCTGCGTCACCTTATTATTGGGCCAGGCCCATGTAATTTCGAAATACATAAGTATAGGCTATTTTTAGAGTCCGTATGTGTGGGGAAACAAGAGATAGGGTTGATTTCGGACCCCTCCACCAAGGGCCACGAAATTCCCCCCCCTCTTCCTCCATATATACAGCCCTTAGGGCATCGTTTAGACTTTGGGTTTTGTTTAGATTAAAAGTTCGCCATAGCTGCAACTTCGCGTACTTCGTTTGTGTTCAACGACCAGACAAAGGCGTCACAGAACCCCACCTTGATCAATAAAGCTTTCATCTTATATTCGCAATATCCAGATTGCAATCTTAGTTTCTTGCTTGTTCTTCGTTTGCTCGCAGGAAACAGACCCTCGTGGTCAGGTTGATCGTGCTCCGGCGTGGTCAATAACCTCTCGGAGTTGGTTTAGCGATTGCTAAGGCGCGACGTCCTCGCACGTTCGTAGTCGGATCGTCAAAGTCGACTTCCACCAAAGCGAAATCCACCATCTCATCGAAAGACGGGACACCTTTGCCTTTATCACAGCTCCACATATTTCTACACCGTGTATACGTACGCTCCCCTGGCAATCGCTTTACTCAATATTCGGAGTTACTTGACACCGCTGGTTGCCGATCACCGCCTGCTGCATGTAAGAACTTGTAAGACATTGATATTTGCTTTACTGTGAGCGTTTTACCACCACATCCTAGTAGTTATAGGAACATTATTTTTGGGTTTTGTTTCTTGTTCTACTAATCATGACAGGATCCAGAGTCAATTCATGGGCTTTGTCGATCGCGGGAGACGTGCCACCACCTTTGCAAATACCACAACCGTCACGAGAGGTGCACAAACATCCAAATGCACATGATCAGGTTAATGTATCTATACCACCATTTAATGGCCGTTTTAAACCTGCTTTATATATTGAATGGGAGTTCGACATAAAAAATATATTTGCTTCCCATAATTTCAATGAACATAAAAAGGTTAAAGTTGCGGTTGGTTCTTTCACTGGTTATGCTTTGGTTTGGTGGAGTGAATATTGTCGGTTACACCCTGATTATATACCTACTACTTGGGATGATTTGAAACTTGCCATGCGACATACTTTCGTCCCTGCTTATTATACTCGTGACATGATTAAGAAGTTGCAACACTTAAAACAAGATAGTGAAACTGTAACAAAATATTATGATGATTTACAAACTACCTTGTTGCATTCCTCTTTAGAAGAAAGTGAAGATGATTTTATGGATAGATTTTGGGGAGGATTAAACCGTGATATTCAAGAGATACTAATTCATGAAGAGTGTTATCCTATGGACCATTTGTTTCATCTTGCTTGCAAAGCTGAACAGGAAATAAAACGACGTGTTGGCCACGAGGAGAACAAGCGCACGGTGCACATTCCAAGAGTTGATATGATTGTTCCTTCAACTACTAGGCATACTATGACAACCACATCCGTTGTTGTCAGGACTACATCACCTCCACCATGTGACACATCGCCCCCGAGAGTGGCTACATCATCTGAGTTGATCATAAGAGGTAATGACAAAGGTACTGATCTTCCATCTCTACATGAGAATGATGAATGCCTTGTCAATTTGAATGCACCATCTGATGAGCTACCCACTACTTTGATCACACCACCTATTTTAGAGGACTATGTTGATAATTTGAGTTTGCCATGTGATCAAACAACTGAAATACCAACAATTTTGAGTGCACCCATTGAATTAACTATTGATGCAAAAGAACCAATGTTTAATCATTTTGATATGACCTCTAATCTTGGTGATGATTCTGTGTTGAATGACTTATTGCATGTTTGCTTATTTAAGCATGTTGTAGCATGTAAATTTGATGCAAGTAAGGTTTATTCACCAATGTTGGGATGGTTTAATGATGAACATTGTCAATCTTTTGAAATGAATAAGAGCTTCACTTATATGTGCAAACTGAGTTGCAATATTTTCATGCCTTCTACTTCTTGTGCTAATTTTTTGGCTTTAGATTTTATGAACTATGCAAGTTACTCATCTATTCATGTGTCATATATGCAAAAATCAAGGGAAGTAAAAATGGATGACATATACATATACAACATGTACACCTTGTCTCTTTTGTTAGCCACATTTCAGATTAAGCAACGCCGAGGACGGCTTTATTTTCAAGAAGGGGAGGATGATGAGGACATGACTACCTTGATATGACCAAAAATATTGCATATATGCATATTTGTCAGGTGATTTCTAGTGCAAACTATTCAATAATCTATTTATGTTATCCAGAACAAAAATACTTCACACACTTTTGTGTTTTGTCTAATTGCAGGTGTATGGGACATTTGTACAATCCACATATGAAGATAAGGAAGAAAGAGATGTTTATTTGCTGTCCAAAAAGTTCTCTCACGTCACTTTTGGCCCAAGAGAAGATAGAGTCCAAGTCTCTCACGTTCTGGATTCAGATTCGGACTGCACAGACATACCTGACTCAAAACGCACACAAGTTTTTCATACGGACTCCGAATTGGGTGATTCTTTTTTTGTTGGAAACTAGATTTCGTGCACTTTCCAACCCAATTGGAATAACCTTCAAATTCGTCCGGAGTGTTGAGTTGTGGACGAAACAATCTGATGCTGCAGCAGAATCCGAGTCAAACTACAAGTCCAAAGGTGTTACATCACCTCCACTTGGGCCCATTGGCCTTGTACGACCTAGATTTAGTTTTAGGCTGCCTTGGGACGTCCTCCCACCTCCTTGGCCGCCACCCCTTGCTCCTATATAAGTAGATCCATCTAGTAGCTTTTCCTTGGGATTTGTTTAGTTAAAAGTTAGCCATTGCAACTTCGTGTACTTCGTTTGTGTCCAACGACCAGACCAAGACCGCTTACGGATCCCCACCTTTATCAATACTTCATATATACTCGTAATATTCAGATTGCTTTTATCATATTCTTGCTTGTTCTTCGATTGCTTGCAGGAATAGACCTTCGTGGTCAGGTTGATTGTGCTCTGGCGTGGTCAATAACCTCTCGGAGTTGGTTTAGCGATTGCTAAGGCGCAACCTTGTGCACGTTTGTAGTCGGATCGTCAAAGTCGTCTCCACCAAATCGATAGTTATCATCTCATCGAAAGATCGGGACACCCTCGCCTCTATCAATACGTACAGTCCATGAAAAAGCCAAAAAAAATTAGGGTTAGTTCATCATATCCGAACCAATCTGAGCCTTTGCATAATCTTTTTAGGGTTTTGCTTTGTTGAATTTGCGGTTGCATCGTCGTGTCTAGTTGCTGGTCTTAGAGTCTAGTCTTTTAGAGTTTCGAGTTCTGGTCATAAGTTGTCACGCCGCCGCCGCACCATCATCATCGCCCCTGCCATCTACCACCACCGCTTATCCGCCACCGCTTCGAATCCGTATCCATATACCACCACCGCTGTCATATACCACCACCGCTGCCATCTACCGCCATATATCCACCACCAATCTGAGTTCTTGTCATATTAGGTTTGTTTTCGAGATCCATCTAGTTTCCGATTCGTGTTTCCTTGCCGGAGTAGGTTTCGGAAAAAAAAGAGTCCGGAAACCACCCTCCGTTTAGGCCCAAAATTTTCGGAAAACGCACTTGACAAAAAATTTTCTGGCTATCCTAATTTTAGGTGTTTCTAAGCGTATTGAGACAGTCGTCGTTATAGAAAGTTTTTTTTGACCCGTTTCCAGTTTTTGGGTCCAGGCAGTCGAAAAAAAAAATTGGTCGAAAAAATTTCGTGCCCATCCTGTCAATTTGACCTGGGAAGAGTTTTGAGGCACTCGCCATTATAGTGATTTTTCGCAAAAAAAAGAGCAGCGCAAAAAAAAAAGAGCAGCGCAAAAAAAAAGAGCGAAAAAAAAATTCCAGAGTGTGCTTTTCCCTTGTTTACGTGCAGCGCCGTGATTTTGTTAGTGTTCTAGGCTCGCGTCTCTAGCACGGTCTAGCCTAGGACCAGCACAGTATCGTCGTTGAGCGTTTATTCAACTTTGCATCTCTGAATTGATTATTGCTGACCCTTTTTTCTACCATATTATAAGCCTTCCCAGCTCCACATACATCTACGTCGTGCGTTTGACTCTCCCTGGTAATCGCTCTATCCAAGCTTTGAGAGTTTTGACTACAACGGTTGCCGATCACCACCTGCTGCTGGGTAAGAACTGGTAAGAATTTGAGGTTTGCTTGACGGGTTTGTTATACACCACCACCAGTTTTTAGTAGTCTGTAGGATCATATTCTTGTGTGTTTCTATTTGCTGCTAACCATGGTAGGATCACAAGCCGATGAGACTGATTGGGAGAACCTGACGAACAAACAGCTACATGATAAATTTCAGCAAATGATGAGTGGACAGGTGCAAGATGTGTTAAACAGATTTGAAGAGGCCATGGAGAAGATAGATGGCATGGAGAAGACGTTCGAAACAAAGCTCGATAACAAGTTTAATGAATTGCTCGCGCGTCTTCCACCACCACCACCCGCTGCACCTAACGCACCTCTCCAACAACAACAACAACAACAACGACTACCTCCACGTCGCGAAGCAGACCTCCGCCGAGTGAGCCGAGTCCCTCTTGCGTTTGGCCAAACTGTTGGTGCTGTTGTTGATACTTCTGTGGCTCCTGCTGTTGATGCGGAGGATGATGAGTATGCGGGCGATTATGAGGATGAGGTTGATCAAAATCCGAACTACGTGCAGCCACCAGCACCACCACCAGCAAGTCGACCTCAGGTATATATTCGTAATGGTAGGCCTGCACCACCACCTCAGGTACGAGATGATGTCCATATTCCTAAACTGAAATTGAATATTCCACCATTTGAGGGTAGATATGTTCCCGATATATATCTTACTTGGGAGTTAGAAACTGAACAACGATTTACATGTTTACAATATCCTGAGGAGAGACGGGTTGCTGCTGCTGTTTGTGCTTTCACTAGTTTTGCATGTGTATGGTGGTCTGAACATTGTAGATTATATCCTATTCCAACTACTTGGGCTGCTTTGAAAACTGCTATGCGTACGCGTTGGGTTCCACCATATTATCAACGTGAGTTGCTTCAAAAATTGCAGCGTTTAAGACAAGGGAAAAATTCTTTAGAAGAATATTATCAGGAATTACAAACTAGCATGATTAGATGTGGTATTGTTGAGGAGAATGAAGCTATGCTTGCACGTTTTCTGGGTGGATTAATGATGAGGACATCAATACCATTGTTACACCCACAGGCCCTTGTGCTATACATACTGGACCAATTACTAGAGCTCGCGCACGCCAACTATATTACCAGGTACTTCCGTTTCTTGGTAATGATTCTAATGTTCATGAGAATATGATGCTGCCTAAATTGGATACATTTGTTTTGCTTACAAATGAAGGGCCTAGCTTGGAGAAGGATGAACATTGGAGCAAGAACAAGCATGGAGATGATGGCATGCGCAAGGGGAACAAGAACGGAGTTACAAGTGATGATTTCAGGACTTTGAAGCCACCATAATGGGTGCATGAAGCCTTGGACGAAATATACAAGATGCCACTTCATAAATTTCGTCCCGAGGCTATTTTAGGTGCTGCGTCACCTTATTATTGGGCCAGGCCCATGTAATTTCGAAATACATAAGTATAGGCTATTTTTAGAGTCCGTATGTGTGGGGAAACAAGAGATAGGGTTTGATGAGAACATGACTACCTTGGATACGACCAAAAATATTGCATACATGCATATTTGTCAGGTGATTTCTAATGCAAACTATTCAATAATCTATTTATGTTATCCAGAACAAAAATACTTCACACACTTTTGTGTGTTGTCTAATTGCAGGTGTATGGGACATTTGTACAATCCACATATGAAGATAAGGGAAAAGGAGAAGTTTATGTTGTATTCAAAAAGTCCTCTCACGTCACTTTTGGGCCAAGAGAAGATAGAGTCCAAGTCTTTCACGTTCTGGATTCAGATTCGGACTGCACAGACATACCTGACTCAAAACGCCAACAACTTTTTCATACGGACTCCGAATTGGGTGATTCTTTTTTTGTTGGAAACTAGATTTCGTGCTCTTTTCAACCCAATTAGATTCACCTTCAAATTCGTCCGGAGCGTTGAGTTACGGACGAAACAATCTGACATTGCAGCAGAATCCGAGTCAAACTACAAGCCCAAAGGTGTTGCATCACCTCCACTTGGGCCCATGAGCCTTGTACGACCTTGGGTTAGTTTTAGGCTGCCTTGGGACGTCCTCCCACCTCCTTGGCCGCCACCCCTTGCTCCTATATAAGTAGATCCATCTAGTAGTTTTTTGCTTGGGATTTGTTTAGTTAAAAGTTAGCCATTGCAACTTCGTGTACTTCGTTTGTGTCCAACGACCAGACTAAGACCGCTTCCGGATCCCCACCATTATCAATACTTCATATATATTTGCAATATTCAGATTGCTTTATCATATTCTTGCTCGTTCTTCGATTGCTTGCAGGAATAGACCTTCGTGGTCAGGCTGACCGTGCTTCCAGCATCGTCAGTAACCTCAGGAGATTGGTTTAGCGATTGCTAAGGCGCAACGTTGTGCACGTTCGTAGTCGGATTGTCAAAGTCGTCTCCACCAAATCGATAGTTATCATCTCATCGAAAGATCGGGACACCCCCGCCTCTATCAAGTGGTATCAGTTTTCAGGTTGCTCGGTGAGAATTTCCAATTTTCCTAGATTAGATTTATTTTCTTACCTATTGTCCAAGAAAAAGCTACAAAAAAAGAGTTAGATCTATTCATCCTTGGTCCAAGCCAGTCTGAGCCTTTGCAATTTTCTTTTTATTGCTTGCATAGTTGAATTATCGATTGCATCGTCGTGTCGAGTTGCTGGTCTTAGTGTCTAGTTTGTTTAGAGTTTCGAGTTCTGTTCACATTAGTCACGCCACCGCTGCATCATTATCTCTTCCGCTGTCCACCACCCATCCATCAATTTCCACCACGTGCTACCCACCATTCATTGTCATAATAATAGTTGAGATCGTTCACATCTTCGCTTGATCCAATCTGCGTCTTATCTAGTTTGTTTTGGAAAGAGGGAGAAAAAAAAGAGAGAAAAAAACGAGAAAAAAAGAGAAAAAAAGTCAGAAAAAAAGGAGAGAAAAAATCAAAAAAATCGGCACAAACTTTTTCAGAGGAAAGTTGGAGACAAAGTTGTTGATATATCCTGCTTGGCTGTTGTTTCACATCATTATCTTTACTGCCGTTGTGATCTTCACTTATATCTTGCTGTCCAGAGCTACTTAGTATCCTTCATTGATGCTAGTTGTGCTACGACGTGACCTCATTAGTGTTCTAGGCTCGCGTCTCTAGTTCGGTCTAGCGTAGGACCAGCACAGTACCGTCGTTGAGCGTTTATTCAACATTGCATCTCTGAATTGATTATTGCTAATCTTTTGCTACCATATATAGCCAACCCAGCTCCACATATTTCTACACCGTGTATACGTACGTTCCCCTGGCAATCGCTTTACACAATCTTCAGAGTTATTTGACACCGGTTGCCGGTCACCACCTGTTACTTGGTAAGAACTTGTAAGATATTGATATTTGCTTTACTGTGAGCGCTTTACCACCACACCCTAGTAGTTCATAGGAACATTATTCTTGAATTTTGTTTCTTGTTTCTACTAATCATGACAGGTTCCGAAGATAGAAGTTCTTGGACGACGGACACATCTTCACCATCACGAGAGTTGGGACAACACACACAAGCACATCGTCAGGTTATCTTTTTACCGTCATTTGAGGGTAGATTTAATCCTACTACATATCTAGCTTGGGAGCTTGAAGTAGAACAAGTTTTTAGTCACCATGACTTTTCTGAACTTGAGCGAGTGCGAGCAGCCACTAGAGCATTTACTGATTTTGCTTCTGTTTGGTGGAGTGTACATTGTAAGAAAAACATTGATAACCAACCCACAACTTGGAAAGTTTTGAAAGCTGTAATGGGACAACAATTTTTCCCTCCTTATTATCGTCGTGAATTGCTTCGCAAATTTGAACAATTTAAACAAGGCAACAACACTGTTCATGCTTACTACCAAGAGTTCAAATCTTATATGCATCATTGTGACATAGAAGAATCTGAGAATGATACAATGAATAGATTTTTTGGTGGTTTGAACCATGATATTCAGGCAAGATTTCAGTATATTTCTCGTTGCATTACTGGTATGTATGTCCGTGCTTGTACCTAGAGACAGATAAATGAGGATGCATTAGGTGACTACAACAACTACTATTCCAGTTCATGCTCGCCACCGCCGGTGGGTTCCTCCATCATTGCACCTCGGATTATGAGCGCGGCATCATCTCAAGGGTATGGTACATTGTCAACGTCCGTACCTACATCAGCTACATCTTTGCCACAAGGTAACAGTAAAGGTATTGATGATATAACTTCACATGAGAATGATGCATGCCTAGTTAACTTGAATGCTCATGTATTGAGTTACCTGTTGATTTGAGCACACCACCAATTTTAGAGAATTTTGTTACTGTCATGAATGCGTCATGTGATCAAACAACTGAAATATCAATAATTTTGAGTGCACCCATTGAATTAACTGTTGATGCAAAATAACTAATGTTTAATCATTTTGATATGGCCTCCAATCTTGGTAATGATTCTGTATCCAATGACTTATTGCATGTTTGCTTATTTAAGCATGTTGTAGCATGTAAATTTGATGCAAGTAAGGTTTATTCACCAAAGTTGGGATGGTTTAATGATGAACATTGCGAATCTTTTGAAATGAATAAGAGCTTCACTTATATGTGCAAACTGAGTTCTAATATTTTCATGCCTTCTACTTCTTGTGATAATTTTTTGGCTTTAGTTTTTATGAACTATGAAAGTTACTCATGTATACATGTGTCATACGTGCAAAAATCAAGGGAAGTTAAACTGGATGACATATACATATACAACATGTACACCTTGTCTCTTTTGTTAGCCACATTTCAGATTAAGCAACGCCGAGGACGGCTTTGTTTTCAAAAAGGGGAGAATGATGAGAACATGACTACCTTGGATACGACCAAAAATATTGCATACATGCATATTTGTCAGGTGATTTCTAATGCAAACTATTCAATAATCTATTTATGTTATCCAGAACAAAAATACTTCACACACTTTTGTGTTTTGTCTAATTGCAGGTGTATGGGACATTTGTACAATCCACATATGAAGATAAGGGAAAAGGAGAAGTTTATGTTGTGTTCAAAAAGTCCTCTCACGTCACTTTTGGGCCAAGAGAAGATAGAGTCCAAGTCTTTCACGTTCTGGATTCAGATTCGGACTGCACAGACATACCTGACTCAAAACGCCAACAACTTTTTCATACGGACTCCGAATTGGGTGATTCTTTTTTTGTTGGAAACTAGATTTCGTGCTCTTTTCAACCCAATTAGATTCACCTTCAAATTCGTCCGGAGCGTTGAGTTACGGACGAAACAATCTGACATTGCACGAGAATCCGAGTCAAACTACAAGCCCAAAGGTGTTGCATCACCTCCACTTGGGCCCATGAGCCTTGTACGACCTTGGGTTAGTTTTAGGCTGCCTTGGGACGTCCTCCCACCTCCTTGGCCGCCACCCCTTGCTCCTATATAAGTAGATCCATCTAGTAGCTTTTTGCTTGGGATTTGTTTAGTTAAAAGTTAGCCATTGCAACTTCGTGTACTTCGTTTGTGTCCAACGACCAGACCAAGACCGCTTCCGGATCCCCACCATTATCAATACTTCATATATATTTGCAATATTCAGATTGCTTTATCATATTCTTGCTCGTTCTTCGATTGCTTGCAGGAATAGACCTTCGTGGTCAGGCTGATCGTGCTTCCAGCATCGTCAGTAACCTCAGGAGATTGGTTTAGCGATTGCTAAGGCGCAACGTTGATGAGGACATCAATACAATTGTTACACCCACAGCCCCTGCTGCTATACATACTGGACCAATTACTAGAGCTCGTGCACGCCAACTAAATTACCAGGTACTTTCGTTTCTTGGTAATGATTCTAATGTTCATGAGAATATGATGCTGCCTAAATTGGATACATTTGTTTTGCTTACAAATGAAGGGCCTAGCTTGGAGAAGGATGAACATTGGAGCAAGAACAAGCATGGAGATGATGGCATGCGCAAGGGGAACAAGAATGGAGTTACAAGTGATGATTTCAGGACTTTGAAGCCACCATAATGGGTGCATGAAGCCTTGGACGAAATATACAAGATGCCACTTCATAAATTTCGTCCCGAGGCTATTTTAGGTGCTGCGTCACCTTATTATTGGGCCAGGCCCATGTAATTTCGAAATACATAAGTATAGGCTATTTTTAGAGTCCGTATGTGTGGGGAAACAAGAGATAGGGTTGATTTCGGACTCCTCCACCAAGGGCCACAAAATTCCCCCCTCTTCCTCCATATATACAGCCCTTAGGGCATCGTTTAGACTTTGGGATTTGTTTAGTTAAAAGTTAGCCATTGCAACTTCGTGTACTTTGTTTGTGTCCAACGACCAGACCAAGACCGTTTACGGATCCCCACCTTTATCAATACTTCATCTATATTCGCAATATTCAGATTGCTTTATCATATTCTTGCTTGTTCTTCGATTGCTTGCAGGAATAGACCTTCGTGGTCAGGTTGATTGTGCTCTGGCGTGGTCAATAACCTCTCGGAGTTGGTTTAGCGATTGCTAAGGCGCAACGTCGTGCACGTTTGTAGTCGAATCGTCAAAGTCGTCTCCACCAAATCGATAGTTATCATCTCATCGAAAGATCGGGACACCCCCGCCTCTATCAAGTGGTATCAGATTTCCAGGTTGCTCGGTGAGATTTTACAGTTTTTCGTAGTTTAGATCGAGTCTGTTCTTCATACCTACAGTCCACGAAAAAGCCAAAAAAAAATTAGGGTTAGTTCATCATATCCGAACCAATCTGAGCCTTTGCATAATCTTTTTAGGGTTTTGCTTTGTTGAATTTGCGGTTGCATCGTCGTGTCTAGTTGCTGGTCTTAGAGTCTAGTCTTTTAGAGTTTCGAGTTCTGGTCATACGTTGTCACGCCGCCGCCGCACCATCATCATCACCCCTGCCATCTACCACCACCGCTTATCCGCCACCGCTTCGAATCCGTATCCATATACCACCACAGCTGTCATATACCACCACCGCTGCCATCTACCACCATATATCCACCACCAATCCGAGTTCTTGTCATATTAGGTTTGTTTTCGAGATCCATCTAGATTCCGATTCGTGTTTCCTTGCCGGAGTAGGTTTCGGAAAAAAAAAAGAGTCGGGTAGCCACGCTCCGTTTAGGCCCAAAATTTTTCGAAAACGCATTTTTCGAAAAAATTTCTGGCTATCCTATTTTTAGGTGTTTCTGAGTGTTTTGAGACAGGTGCCATTATAGGAAGTTTTTTTGACCCGTTTCCAGTTTTTGGGTCCGGGCAGTCGAAAAAAAAAAATTGGTCGAAAAAATCTGCACAGCGTTCTTCTTCTTCCATGGCATCAACAGGGCACACAAGTGATATTATTTGTCGTCGTTGTAAGGGAGGAGGTCATTATGCGAGAGAATGCAAATCTCCGCGTGTGATGATTGCTACCGCGGATGGTGGATATGAGTCCGCTAGTGACTATGATGAGGAGACTTTGGCTCTTATTACACGTGAAGAACATGGTGGAGATGATTCTGATCATGAGACGCAATACATGGCTCCTGAAGACGCTGACAGGTATGAATGTTTAGTTGCTCAACGTGTTTTGAGTGTGCAGGTCACACAAGCTGAGCAAAATCAGAGGCACAATTTGTTCCATACCAAGGGAGTTGTGAAGGAACGTTCTGTGCGCGTCATCATAGACGGAGGGAGCTGCAACAACTTGGCTAGCATGGAGATGGTGGAGAAGCTTTCTATCACCACAAGACCACATCCACATCCTTACTACATCCAATGGTTCAACAACAGCGGCAAGGTTAAGGTAACACGTACTGTTCGTGTGCATTTTAGTATCTCTACATATGCTGATTATGTTGATTGTGATGTGGTACCTATGCAAGCATGTTCCTTATTACTTGGTAGACCATGGCAATTTGATAAAAATTCTGTACACCATGGTAGAAACAATCACTATACTCTTGTTCATAAGGATAAAAATATTACTTTGCTTCCTATGACTCCTGATTCCATTTTGAAAGATGATATTAATAGAGCTAATAAAGCAAAACAGGAGACGAATAAGAGTGAAAATCAGATTGTGGCAAAAGAATTTGAGCAACAAATGAAGCCTAACAATAAACCATCTAGTGTTGCTTCTGAAATTAAATTGAAAAGTGCATGTTTATTTGCCACCAAATCTGATATTGATGAGCTAGATTTCGGCAAATCTGTTTGCTATGCTTTTGTGTGCAAAGAGGCATTATTTTCATTCGAGGACGTGCCTTCCTCTTTGCCTCCTGCTGTCACTAACATTTTGCAGGAGTTCGCTGACGTCTTTCCACAAGACGTGCCACCGGGATTACCGCCTATTCGAGGGATTGAGAATCAGATTGACTTAATTCCCGGTGCTTCACTGCCAAACCGTGCACCATACCGTACCAATCCAGAGGAGACGAAGGAGATTATGCGCCAAGTACAAGAGCTTCTCGACAAAGGTTATATACGCGAATCCCTTAGTCCTTGTGCTGTTCCTATTATTCTAGTGCCGAAAAAGGATGGTACATCACGTATGTGTGTTGATTGTAGAGGCATTAATAATATTACTATTCGTTATCGTCATCCTATTCCTAGGCTAGATGATATGCTTGATGAATTGAGTGGTTCTACAATATTCTCCAAAGTTGATTTGCGTAGTGGCTACCACCAAATTCGTATGAAATTGGGAGATGAATGGAAAACAGCATTTAAAACTAAGTTTGGATTATATGAGTGGTTAGTCATGCCTTTTGGGTTAACTAATGCACCAAGTACTTTCATGAGATTAATGAACGAAGTTTTACGTGCTTTCATTGGACGATTTGTGGTAGTTTACTTTGATGACATACTGATTTATAGCAGATCTTTGGAAGAACATTTGGAACATTTACGTGCTGTTTTTATTGCTCTACGTGATGCACGTTTGTTTGGTAACCTTGGGAAGTGCACCTTTTGCACCGACCGAGTATCTTTTCTTGGCTATGTTGTTACTCCACAGGGAATTGAAGTTGACAAAGCCAAGATTGAAGCTATTGAGAGTTGGCCGCAGCCCAAAACGGTCACACAAGTGAGGAGTTTTCTTGGCCTCGCTGGATTCTATAGGCGTTTTGTGAGAGATTTCAGCACCATTGCTGCACCTCTCAACGAGCTTACAAAGAAGGATGTGCCTTTTGTTTGGGGTACCGCACAGGAAGAAGCCTTCACGTATTGAAAGATAAGTTGACACATGCTCCTTTACTCCAACTTCCTGATTTTAATAAGACTTTTGAGCTTGAATGTGATGCTAGTGGAATTGGATTAGGAGGTGTGTTATTACAAGATGGCAAACCTGTTGCATACTTTTCTGAAAAATTGAGTGGGCCTAGTCTGAATTATTCTACTTATGATAAAGAATTATATGCTCTTGTTCGGACTTTAGAAACATGGCAACATTATTTATGGCCCAAAGAATTTGTTATACATTCTGATCATGAATCTTTGAAACATATTAAAAGTCAAGCTAAACTGAATCGTAGACATGCTAAATGGGTTGAATTCATTGAGACTTTCCCTTATGTCATTAAACACAAGAAGGGAAAAGAAAATGTTATTGCTGATGCATTGTCTCGTCGCTATACTATGCTTTCACAACTTGACTTCAAAATATTTGGTTTGGAGACCATCAAAGATCAATATGTGCATGATGCTGATTTTAAAGATGTAATGCAGAATTGTAAAGAAGGAAGAATGTGGAACAAGTTTGTCGTTAACGATGGATTTGTGTTTCGTGCTAACAAGCTATGCATTCCAGCTAGCTCCGTTCGTCTTTTGTTGTTGCAGGAGGCGCATTGATAGAGGCAAAGGTGTCCCGTCTTTCGATGAGATGGTGGATTTCGCTTTGGTGGCAGTCGACTTTGACGATCCGACTACGAACGTGCGAGGACGTCGCGCCTTAGCAATCGCTAAACCAACTCCGAGAGGTTATTGACCATGCCGGAGCACGATCAACCTGACCACGAGGGTCTGTTTCCTGCGAGCAAACGAAGAACAAGCAAGAAACTGAGATTGTAATCTGGATATTGCGAATATAAGATGAAAGCTTTATTGATCAAGGTGGGGTTCTGTGACGCCTTTGTCTGGTCGTTGAACACAAAAGAAGTACGCGAAGTTGCAGCTATGGCGAACTTTTAATCTAAACAAAACCCAAAGTCTAAACGATGCCCTAAGGGCTGTATATATGGAGGAAGAGGGGGGAATTTCGTGGCCCTTGGTGGAGGGGTCCGAAATCAACCCTATCTCTTGTTTCCCCACACATACGGACTCTAAAAATAGCCTATACTGATGTATTTCGAAATTACATGGGCCTGGCCCAATAATAAGGTGACGCAGCACCTAAAATAGCCTCGGGACGAAATTTATGAAGTGGCATCTTGTATATTTCGTCCAAGGCTTCATGCACCCATTATGGTGGCTTCAAAGTCCTGAAATCATCACTTGTAACTCCGTTCTTGTTCCCCTTGCGCATGCCATCATCTCCATGCTTGTTCTTGCTCCAATGTTCATCCTTCTCCAAGCTAGGCCCTTCATTTGTAAGCAAAACAAATGTATCCAATTTAGGCAGCATCATATTCTCATGAACATTAGAATCATTACCAAGAAACGAAAGTACCTGGTAATTTAGTTGGCGTGCACGAGCTCTAGTAATTAGTCCAGTATGTATAGCAGCAGGGGCTGTGGGTGTAACAATTGTATTGATGTCCTCATCACACCACCACCACTTGTTCGTAGTCTGTAGGATCATATTCTTGTGTGTTTCTATTGCTGCTAACCATGCCAGGATCACAAGCCGACGAGATTGACTGGGAGAATTTATCGAACAAGGAGCTTCATGATAAGTTTCAGCAAATGATGACTGAACAGGTGCAAGATGTGCTGAACAATTTTGAAGAGGCCATGGAGAAGATCACTGGCCTTGAGAAGACGTTCGAAACAAAGCTCGATAACAAGTTTAATGAATTGCTCGCGCGTCTTCCACCACCACCACCCGCTGCACCTAACGCACCTCTCCAACAACAACAACAACGACTACCTCCACGTCGCGAAGCAGACCTCCGCCGAGCAAGCCGTGTTCCTCTTGCGTTTGGCCAAACTGTTGGTGCTGCTGTTGATACTTCTGTGGCTCCTGCTGCTAATGCGGAGGAGGATGATTATGTGGGAGATTATGAGGATGAGGTTGATCAAAATCAACACTACGTGCAGCCACCTGTACCACCACCAGCAGGTCGACCTCAGGTATATATTCGTAATGGTAGGCCTGCACCACCACCTCAGGTACGAGATGATGCCCATATTCCTAAACTGAAATTGAATATTCCACCATTTGAGGGTAGATATGTTCCTGATATATATCTTACTTGGGAGTTAGAAACTGAACAACGATTTACATGTTTACAATATCCTGAGGAGAGACGAGTTGCTGCTGCCGTTTGTGCTTTCACTAGTTTTGCATGTGTATGGTGGTCTGAACATTGTAGATTATATCCTATTCCAACTACTTGGGCTGCTTTGAAAACTGCTATGCGTACGCGTTGGGTTCCACCATATTATCAACGTGAATTGCTTCAAAAATTGCAGCGTTTAAGACAAGGAAAAAATTCTGTAGAAGAATATTATCAGGAATTACAAACTGGCATGATTAGATGTGGTATTGTTGAGGAGAATGAAGCTATGCTTGCACGTTTTCTGGGGGATTAAATAGAGAGATTCAGACCATTCTAGACTATAAGGAGTATACTAATATCACTCGTTTATTCCATCTTGCTTGTAAAGCTGAACGTGAAGTGCAGGATCGACAAGCATTGGGGCGAACTAACTTTTCTGCAG